>NW_008239647.1:520834-555924 GCF_000691975.1 Corvus brachyrhynchos
GGACCTAGTCTTGCAAAATTGATGCAGCTCAATAAACCTGTTTTCTGTGATGGCTTCACTAACTTCTGTATTTTTACATGAGGAATGTAATCTTTTTCATGTGCTCAAGTCTTATAAAAAGAATTACCTGAGTTACTGGTGCTACAGTGTGCTGCATTCTTACCTTGCTGCTCAGACAATAAGAAGGGATGAGGAGGGCTTCCAGACATCAATGCTGAACACTTTCATGCTTTGGGTTTTTTGTCTTTAGCACACTGTGGATACAGGAAGGTGATCAGAATTGCTGCCTGGTATTTGGGAAAGCTGTAGGATGGTGTGACTAACACCATGTCAGAAGCTAGGTCAGTAAGTGCAGGAGTGATAAGTAGATAGAAGGGGAGTTTGGTTTACTCCACACGTAGGGCATCTGCCTGTATGAAGAGAGAGAAGAAAATATTCTGCATCCTCCAAATGATGCTAAACACTGCCTGCTTCACCCCCAGTGCAAGCAGGAAGACCAATAAGAACAATTTGCTGTGCAAGACATAATCACATCTCTAAGTATCAGTGCCTTCCAGCATCTCTTTGGGAAGTGGTTCTTTGTATAACCCCTTACCGTGAAGGACAGACCACACATAAAGAGCACCTCACAGCTATTAAAGACACCTGATGTGTGCCTTTTTCAAAATGCTGTTCTCCTACTAAAAGGGATATGAACTGAAGGCTGACTTAAGCTTGAGGTCCTTTCAAAATCTAGTTTTAAACTACAAACATTTCTAATAATTCAATTTCTACAGCTTCAACTGGATTTTCGTAATACAGTCATTCTTATTTGTTGGCTTCTAAATTGATTAGAGGAGTGTTTGGTGCTCTCAGTATTTGGAAGCCAATTTCACTTCTTCAGAAAAGTAAGTGTTTTACTTTAGTAGGAGATACTTTGATTATCTAGCTAGACAATGACTAATTTTCTCCATATTTTCTGTCTTTTCTGACATCTCCATTAAATTTTATGGAATTGTTCACTTAATGACATATTGCTTCCATTTTGTCTTTCCTCTTTCTACATCTGCCTCTCACTTTAGGACAAACTGTCCTGTCACAGCAGAATCAAAAGACCTGCATCTAACAAAACAAAAAACCCAGAGTTTGTATCTCAATGATTCAATAAGCTTTACAGGGCTCAAGATAAAGGACAGAGGAATTTAAATCTCTGTTTTCAAGCAGAACATTCAATTACTTTGTTCCTTTGCTTTGCTACTGATCCTAAATAATACTAAATCCTCACAATTACAGTTTTCTGAAAAGCAAGGTGGAGGTTTTGTTATTTCCTCCAGAAACAGTGTGACTTTGCAAGATTGGGACTGGACTGGACATAACACAACTTAGGGAAAAAAAACCTTGGATGATTGCTTAGAATCTTATAATTTTGGTTGTTTTCCTCAACATCATATACTTTGGCAGTTGAGCTGGAAGGACTGACATAGTATTGCTTATTTCTGAAATCTTTAATTTTTGTTTAAAACTGAATGCTAAAATGTACCATTTTTTTTTTCTCCAGCCCAATTGTAAATAGAATCATAGAACCCTAGAATGGTTAGGTTTGGAAGGGACCTTAAAGATCATTTTGTTCCAAACACCCTGCCATGGATTTATTCAGATCCCCATGGTTACTCAAATCCCCATCCAACCTGGCCTTGAAATCTTGAAGGATGAGGAGTCCACAACAAATAAATAAAATTCATTTATTTATTTATTTTTTAAATAAAATTAACAGTTGAAATGAGTAATGTTATCAAGCTATTATATATACATTAATTGATAATAATTTAATGATCTTATTTTTAATGTACATTTTATACCTCTGATGGAGATCCTCAGCATCCATATCCTTTTTCCATTGTTATCACAGAATCATAGAATTTTTTGGGTTGGAAAGGACCCAAAGATCATCTTGTCCCTACCCCATGCCACGAGCAGGGACACCTCCCACCAGCCCAGGCTGTTCAGGGCCCCATCCACCCTGGCCTTGAACACTTCCAGGGATGGAGTATCCACAGCCCCCCTGAGGAACCTGTTCCAGTGCTTCACCACCCTCTGAGCAAGGTACCATCCCTCTCACCATCTTTGTGGGCCTTCTTTGGGCTCCCTCCAGAGTTATATGCCATGGCCAATGCTAAGCATTAGGGAAGAGTGTCTTCTATACAGAAACCCATGTTAGCAATCCTGAATTAACTTGCAGAGCTTGCAGGGGATAGCATGTTATTTATGAATTACCACACCCAAAATATAACCCAAATCTACTGTGCCCCATGACATTCCAATCTTTGTTCCTGAATGTCTTTGATGTAGAACTCAATTTGGAAGTATTTTACTTGATGGTTTTACTGACCTTTTAGGCCATCACTGCTTCAGGGATTTGCTGAAAAGGAGAATGTGACTGTTGCCAACTGATCCAACCTCCTCTCTTCATCCAGCCAGATAGAAAACCACGCAAAGCAGTGGATTCAAGTGAAATCCAAACCTGCAAATGAAAAACAAAGGTCAGTGAAGCTCTTCCCCGCTCTGATCACCACGAGGCTGAACGTTGCTAACTGAGGCACAAGAGCAAAGGTGACAGTGACACCCAGCACTGGCAGTGGGGATGGGGATGAAGCAGAGTCTGCTTGTTTTGGAGCTGCTGAAGATTAACATGGACATGTAACCACTGATTTAGCTTCCCTCAACTGCTGCTTATCTCAAGTTCATTTAGGGTACTAAAACTACCCCTTGTGAGGTTAGTTTTATTTCCACCTGCTGGGAAGGGTGTATAAATCTTGGAGTGAAGCCTCTCTCACGCTCTGAGATCACAAGGGTCTGACATTCATTTAAAGTCCTTGTAGACTTGCAACTGATAGTTTTGACTTATGTTTGTGGTGTACAATGTTAATGTTAAAATGAAAAATGTTGGTTCAAACTGAAAAGTGAAGGCATACTTTTTAGTTTGTTGTAACAAAACAGGCTGGCATTCATAAAAGAAAATAGTTCACTTCTAGAAAGGACAAAGGGAAATGCTCTCATTAGTTTTTGAATGGTCTCTTTCTCTTTAATTATTCTTTTAATGAAGCTTGAATCTTCCAGCTATAGCTAAATGCATGCATAGTTACAACTCAACAAATCAATTTTGTCAAGCTCCTATTTATAAAAAAAAAAATCTGAAAAAGTGTCTAGTTTTTCTAGCTACCTCTTAATCTACCAAACTAATACCTCATCCTTTTGTCTGACACAGCAGCAGGTAAGAGCTGGGATATTAAAGACCCCATGCTGCTCAACACTGCTTGGTCCCAGAAAATTGCTGTCACCTCGACAGCAGCTTTTGTCCAGCCCTCTCCAAGCTGCTCAGGGGGAGCTTAATTAAGGTTTACAGTAACTCTGTAAGGTAAGTGAATACTACTGTAATTTGCAAAGAAGTCAGCCAAGCCAAAAAAAAAAATCAAACAAAACCAAAAATGTTGCCCAACATTAAAGAAATACAAGCACACGTATGAAAGCCAGGAGCAGAATTGCAAGAATCAGAGTCATGAGCTCCAAGTACTAGCACCAGAATAAGATGACAGTTTATATGAAAATCCTCATGCTCATTAGGTTAATCACCTGCAGAAATCCTTTTCTAGCAGCTTCTTTCTCTGACTATTCCATTTTTCTCTTTGCCTGGCACATTGTGTAAGAGGCCTCTGGCCATAATTGTCAGTCTGAGCTACCACTAGAAAATTGTTGACAATATTTTTAATTAGTTGCAAACATTACCAACTTCACATGTACATTCAGGTGATAAAAGCATTTGATTTCCACTTACCAGAAAGCTGACAAGCAGACAGACAAATGATGCTGTTTCCGCATGGGGGCTTTGCTGCTCTCTGCATCTGTCCATTGCAGCACCAAAGTCATTCTCCCTCTTGAGCACTCAGGGATATTGGCAGCCACCAGGCTCTACTTATTGACAATTTCATCCTTTATACTAGATGTTCTTTAGGGGAACATCTTTCATATTTGAAAAATGTCTAAGAGATAGTGGAAGCTACAGCAAATACAAAAGAAATAGTCCTCTAAGAAGTACAGTCAATATACAAATAGCATTTAGTGGGATGCAGGTTCAAACCAACAATTGAGCTGATAAGAGCTGTGTGCTTGGCTATCTGGAGTATCATGTTCTCAAGACAGTATGTTGATGCTCTTTGTGACTGTGTGCAAAATATACAAACACACAAAAGCACTGTCTAAGGGTTCATTAATGTTTTAATTACCTAACTTTTCCACCAAAAGGCAGCAAACTTTGAAGTGACTGTGGGTTTGCAGGAGAAACAAGGCCCACGCATAGTAAATGGTATTTCCCTGGTATTCTCTTGATGAGAAAGACAAGCCTGAATCTATGCCTGACTACGAAAACCCTGAACTTTATTGGAGTAAGCTGGGCTCAGAATCCAGATCCCATGTCATGTTGCTAAGGCACAAAATGTTTTATATCTGCCTTCAGATATCATATCTGTCATTCATTGCACAGGATTCTTGGAGGGCTTTACTGACATTAACAAACAAAACCTACACAATCTAAGTGTGGTGCCATCACTGGCACTTCAACGGAGCTGTGAGAAAACAGTTCTGGGCTTTGGCTGGCTGTGAATATCATTAATTGGTTCCCTAGTTGCTTTATTCTCTTAACTAGAGACACATGTGAGGAGTTCGGAGAACTGAAAATCAACAGTGATGGATCTAAGAGCCAGTAGAAGAATTCATTTTATATGGCCATTAGGAAAGCAAGCTGTGAAATCAGCTTTTCATGATGGTTGTTTGTCTTAAATTTTGGCAAATTATTGACAGTGACAAAAAGTAGGCTTACAATAAAACTCAAGGCATCCTCCAGTCCAATCTCTTGATATGATGCAGGAGTGAGAATTATAGCAGCAAGATCTGAACATACAGATGTTCACCTGGGTTTACCACCCTTACAGGTATATTCTAGTCACTCACATCATTCAGATGCCACTCACATGCCACCCATACGTTTATGTTTTCATTCCTCTCAGGAAGGTCTCCTGTAATTACTCAAGAACAAACTAAATGCACAGCTGAGGAGATGCACTTAGGAGACCAACCCAGGATATAAAAACACATAAAGAATAAACTACCCCAGTACACATGAATGTCAAAAACCTAAAAATAGTTATTGCAAAAGTAATTAGGTGAAACAAACAAGGCTCAAAAGAAAGCAGCCCTAAATGAGCTGTAGCTGGAATTGCTGAAACGTGCCAAGACTTGTGTGAATAAAGATAGCAATAACAGGACAAAGCCTTTGCGCTTAGTTAATAAATCAAAGGGAAACACAATTCCCAGACACATGCATAAACCACTGTATCTGTGGAAGAAATATGCCATATATGAAATGTGCCACTGAATATATTAAGCAGTAGAAAGACAATTCTGTAGACAAAGGGATGTCAAATATCCAGTCATCTCCTGATCATAGATATTGACTTTGGCTAAGTATACATCACAAAGTGGAAAGGAGTAAATAAAGTAAGACATCTCTTGGAAACCAAAATTATTACATTATCATCCAGAGATTATCAAGGAATAGGACATGTTGAGTTATTGTGTTGGTTTGCGATGTCAGTATTTGACCTATAGTCATAGACACAGCTGAGTAAGGATAATGTCTCACATAAGGTTGAGAGAGGTGATTGAGGGTGGTGAGACAGTGGAATAGGTTGCCCAGGATGTTGGGGATGCCCCACCCTGCCAGCATCATAGATCATAGAATCATCAATGTTGGAAGAGACCTTTAAGATCATCCAATCCAACCATCAACCCAGCTCTACCCCTGTAACCCCCAAATCTCTAAAACCACATCATCCGGTGCCAGATCCAGGGGCCTCTTAGGCACCTCTAGGGATGGTGACACCACCACCTCCCTGAGCAACCCTTTCCAATGCCTGACCACCCTAATTGTGAAATTTTTTTCTCCTAGTATCTGATCTGAGTCTCCCTTGTCTCAGTTTAAGGCCATTTCCTCTGGTTCTCTTACTGCAGGCACAATAGAAGGGACCAGCCCCCACCTCACTATACCCTCATTCCAGGGAGTTGTAGAGAGTGATGAGGTCCCCCCCGAGCCTCCTCTCCTCATGACTAAGTAAACCCAGCTCCCCCAGCTCTTCCTCACATGACATGTTTTTGAGACCTTTCACAAGCCTTGTTGTCCTTCACTGGGCATGCTCATCCTTTTTAAAGTGAAGGACCCAGAACTGGACAGAGAACTTGAGGTGTGGCCTCAACAATGGTGACCACAGGGGGATAATCGCTGCCCTGGTCCTGCTGGCCGTGCTTTAATAAAGACAGTTCAGATAATTCAGCCACTGAACACGATCTCCTCTTCTGAGTCCAAGATCTCATACAATTTTTCAAGAAGAAATAATACCTCATAACAGAAGAGTTTTTATAGATACCTCCAAGTTGTATTTATCATGTTAAATAGGCTAATTAAAAAAAAAAGGCAGGGACACAACAATGTAACAAAAACTGTATAAAAAGAAATGCCTCAAATATATATATATTTTTTTTAATGTCTACAGAATTATTGACTCTGCTTTTCCTCAAAGTTTAGCCTTCATAAGGAGTCTTTATCTCCACTTCCTTTCTTTCTATCCTCATTTCTGACACATTTTCTTCTATTCCCAGTTTCCAGCATAAGAACCAGAAATGTGATTATCACTTAATCAGTCTAAAGGGGCAAAAGGGTAAAATAGCAGCATTTCTAAGAAAATACATAGCCCACTGATAGTATATTCCAATTAATTTGCTTAGTTACCTTCGACCACCTCAATAGACACGTCTAGTGGTATTTCCATTCTCTTTCATGCCTGGCCCCATGCTCACCTTCCCTTTGATTTTTTGAATTTCTTACCTTTCCTCACATACCTTGCAGCCTGACTTTTTGTTTGACTTCTGCAGGAGATTCCACATCAGGCATAATCTCTCTGCAAATGACAAGAGGCACTGGGAAAGATGGCAGCCATAATGATAAAAGATTTTTGATACAAAACCTTTCTGAACCTTGTTTCCTAGGCTTCCAAGTTTGGAGAGGTTGAATGTTGTAGTGCTAGGTTTGGTTTAGCAAGCTGCAGCTTTCCCTGAGAGCTCAGCAGAGCTGCTTAGGACAGCATGACCATTGTCGCCCTCCCGCAGTCCATTTCAGACGGCTCCGCGGATTTGCTCCAGCAGCTGTCACCCTTACCACCAGTGATGGCAAAGGAGGTGAGAAGGGTCTCGCATGAGGGTTTAAGAAGACTTTTAATCACATCTCATCCCGGCAACCCCCAGAGGCAGAGAGACCTCGTGATCCAGGTGCAGGGGCTTTTTCTCAGGGGCTCAGGGGCGGTACGTAGGTGGAGTTGGGGTACAGGAAACAATAGGGAGAGCCCGAGGGAGTGGCCAGGGATAAGGACAAGGAACGGGGTGGGAACAATGTGGGATTAGAAAAGGAATGGGTAAACAGATCGCCACAATTGAAAAAAAAATTGGCTCAGATATTTGTTACAGAATCATCTAACCTGACAGTTGCTGTGGAATTCCATCCAAATCCATTCAAATTCCATCCACCTATAACTGGATTCCATTCCATCAGACGCCAAAGAAATGTATTTATGTGAAGAAAAAGATGTAGCTAACAGATACAGGCAATAAAATTTAACTGAAATTTTTATAAGTCAAAAAGAGTTTCTAGATAAATAAAAATATTTCTCAGTCCATATTTGATGGAAACTACTGGGTTGTTTCACCTGAACCACATAATCTAACACCTGCAATTTTACCTTGCCAAATTTATTTTTATAATTATAATGATATGCAAAACAAAAACATTTCCCCAACATAATGCGCAAATTAACATTTTTTGAATAGGGAAATGTATTGTTTGATTGACTATAAAGAATACATTCCAGACAAGATTTTATGTTTAAAAACAGTGTTAATAGCAAAAATCTAACTATATGCTGGTTCTCCTCAGGAGAGCAGACTTTGGCCTATTCAGGGTCCTGCGGGAAGAATACCATGGAGACTGTCCTAGAGAGAAGAAAGGTCCAGGAGTGCTGGATGGTCTTCAAGGATCAGTTCCTCCAAGCTCAAGAATGGTCCATCCCAATGAGCAGCAAATGGAGCACAGGTGGCTGGAGACCACCACGGATGAGCAAGCAGCTCCTGACTAAACTGAAACATGAAATGGAAAGGTACAGAAGGTGGAAGCAGAGTCAGATGCCCTGACAGGAATGTCATGGCTCTGTCAGAGCATGCAGGGATGGTTGGGATCAGGAAAGCCAAAGCACAACTAGGATTTAATCTGATGAGGAACATGAAGGACAACAATAAGAGCTTCTAAAGGGATATCAGCTATGTCTGTGAGCATAAGAAAGCTAACATATCTTCCCTGTGCGGGGATGGATTAGTGTCAAGAGAAATAGAAATACACAACATTTTCAATGATAAAATGGAAAGGGACAACTGGAATGTTATCAAAATTAAGGTTTCAGTAACATCATCTAAATATTTCTAAAACAAAATATTTTATAATTTGCTTTTAATCTGAACCTTAGAGTAGAAACATTTACTATCACTGGGAGAGAAGATGGAATTTCAAAATTGAATAATTTCCCAGGAAAGAAATTTCCAGGGTTTGAATATTAATTTTTTACTTTGACTATGGTCTGAACTTCTGATTTACCAAAAATCTGAATATCGATCTAATATCGATATCCAACTGAGACGGACAAAGACTCTCTAACAGTTTAGAGTTAGAAAGTGTATGTTTTATTTGGCGCCAGGCACTGTGCGGGATAGCTCCCTAAGATGCAGGGTCCCGATCCAAGCAAACACAAAGCTTTTTATTAACAAAAATTATGAATATCCAAAATACAAATGCATATTCATAACATTAACACCTGAAATGAGCTTACATGTCATTAAGCATGCGTAGCGTGTGATCTGAATGGAGTCGGTGGTCTTGAATTGGGTCAGTGGTCCTAAGGAAGATGAAGTAACTCATCTTCCTCACTCTGACCTTTATGCCTTTCTGAGTTTTAACAATTCTAATTACTTTAGTGACCTCTAAGTTTCTTCTTGCGTGACTTTTGGATGGGCTCCCACAAAGGGAGGAAATTGGCAATTGTCTTTATTCTATACACCAGCTTATCAATGTTTCTGTTCCTCGTTCTAAGCACAGCTAAACAAACATAAAAATGACAGATCATCAGTTATTTGGTAATCAGTTACTAACATCTTAAAACCCATTTGAGGTCCAGCTCTCCTAACTATTTTAATTAACTCTACCTGGGCCCAAATTCCTTCCTATTCTAACTAATTTCAACACAGCTAGCCTATAACTAAAATCTTTATGTTTCTTCTAAATCTATGTTTCACTTCCTATGTGGATCACAGTTTACACTTTAATTATTTCAGCCGAGAATTATTCTAAAACACAGGTTAAAATATGTTGGTAATTTCTCATAAGATTTCAGAAGAAGTTCCATTCCTACCCCTTGATTTGGAATAAAACTTTAAAATTTACAGTTTTGAATTACTACAGAATGGGGTTTTTGTCGCCCCCAAGAAAATTCATCTGGCACTGGGTAAGTTAGACACCTTTGAAAAAGTTAAATTTTATAATCTCCTAATTGTTGAAGTGACTGATTTAGCAGCTTGTCCTTTTGTAAAGGCTTTGTCTTTTTCTTTCCTGCAATGTAGTTATTTTAAAGACTGTAAATGCATCCAGAAATCACAACATTTTAGAAAAATTTTCTAAATTACCTTAAAATTAAGACCTCACTAGTGACACTAACTCAAAGAGTATCATAAATTAAAGTTCAAGTGTTGATCTTCCTGGTTACAAGTTAAGCAAAGCTTGTACAGTTACAGAAATGGCTTCTGAGCAGTTCCATGTTCAGATGTCTTTACAGGCGCAGACATAAAGAATGTCACCTTAAAATAAGGTATCACCCTTCCTCTCTCTCTCTTCCTTGAATTTGGTTTGGTTTGGAGAAGAGGTTTGAAGCTTATTGCTTCAAGTCTGGTGCAGTAAGCACTCACAGCCTTTTTTCAGATGCATGCACGCCCAAATGTGCATTTAGTCTCTGGTACACTAACACCTCCTTGAAGAGCAGGAAATAATTTACTGAGTGAAAGAGGTTCTCCAGAATCAAAAGGAAGATACAAAGATAATATCAGAAATCATGTTCACTTAATAGAGACAAAAATATTAAACAAAAAGCAACCAATTGCAAAATAACCACGTAGAAAGCAACAAAATATTTTCATCTGTAGCACTGAGTGCATTTTACGAGCAAAGCCAGTATTTTATGCCCATTTAGAAGTAGCTAAAGACAAAGGCATGTGGAGATGAAATGGGGAAGGCCACAGCTGACATGACAAACAGGAAAGAAAACTCAGGTGAAATCGCAGGCTAATGCTGTCTCTTTAAAGTGGAAATGTAAAGGTGTCAACTGGGCATCCCAGCCATCAACAGCAGATGGCTCCCAGGCACAGTGTGATGTAAGGGATGTACCTTGGAAAGAGCAACTTCTCATCTGGGATTAGACAGGGATTAGAAAGTGCAGCCCACATAAATTACAATAATCTCCAGGAGCATATTTTCGAATTTTTCAGAAACTCAGTAACAGCCATCAGTTTGACAGCGCTTTGGGGATGCAATGGAGCAGGTCAGGCTGATGTCTGCTGAGGATACAACTGGCCTGTGGAATTTCAGCATAAAATCAGTGAGGCTGATGGAATAAAGAGCTTCTCTCAGTCAAGGGTGAAATAAGAACTTCCTTATCTCTGTGAAGAAAGTTTAGTAAATGTCAGTAACATTTGTGTGTTAGCTTTTTCCATGCAATAAACTGCAAATCAGCCCAAGAATAATAATATTTATATGCACACGTACAGGCACAATAGCATTTGCACGCAAATTTTAAATAGGAGACTAAGATTGTCACTTTAGCCTGTTTCTTAATGGATCTTTATAGGATTAATCATAAAAGTGATAGTGGTTCATTTCTGTTGACAGTGTGCTTTAAAGAGTGTAAGAAACCATCCCCATCTTAAAAGGACAGAAACCCAAGACATATTAGAAGTTCCGTACTCAAGGGATGTTTTGCCCTTTTACTTCTCATCTTACTCCACTATTTTTAGATGCTCCTGTCGTAGTCCTCATCAAAAGAACTGGAGAACTGTTTTCACAGGGAAAACCTGAAGTTCTAGCTTCTAACCAGAGCTAGATTTATTTCACTTAAAATTGTACTGACGTTATTCAACAAGAGGTTGCTTTCTCACTCAGCATTTGGACAAGCATCTCAACCATACACTTACTTCAAAAATCCCCATTGCTGCAGCTTGGCACTCTGATAAGCCCCCAGTCTATTACTGCAGACATCTATCTCTCAGAGCCATTTTTCTCCTAACTATGACCTCATCTTCCACTGGAAAAAAGAAAAAAAAATCCTTTGTAATTTGTCCTTTGTTACCTAAGAATGTGGTTTGCTTTCATTAGAGTTTCTGTGCCCCACCTGCAATTAAATCATCCTCATTTCCAAAGCCACATACCAGGGATGAAATTTCTAACAGCTTTTACAAACTGAAACCAGTCAGTGATTAGCATACCTTTATCTGAACCAACCACCATGTGTGCCAATTTTTCTTTTAAATCATGCAGTGATGAGAAGGATGACTCTTAGAAATAAGCAGGATAAAGAAGCACAGGCTCTCCATGATTCACTGTGGGACTTTAATCTTTTTTTTATGAGCTATGCTGGATTACAGGCACTGAGATTTCTAGAAGTATCAGTATGCCATTGATTAATGGCAAATTAATATTAACTTCACCTCTCTGCCTAATTAGATAGTCACTGCTCACAGAAATACCTCAAAGTCTCTTTTTCAGTGGTGCTTTTTATTTACAATGCTGTGGGAAGGTAGCAAACCTTTGGCAACAAAACTGTCTCTTGCAGAGGAGTAGAAGTTGACAAAGCAAGGGAGTCATCCAAGGCCACAAAACGAAATCTATTGCCAAGTCAGAGTTGAACCCAGATTTATTAAAGTCTTCTGTGGTTGATCAAGTAATTTATGTTTTCCATTTAAATCTGGTTACCTATGCAGCACACATGGTGCACTAAGTACATGAGTTTTCAGTGGAACAACATGTTTTCTATGTATGTGAATAAGGCAGGATTTAAGAGTAGAAACCAGATCCAAGATAATGTTTGGGAGGTTTTTTTGAAAAAGTAATATATTCCATGTTTTCATTTTGCAGGCTTAAAAGCAAATTTGAGTAGCTCTGATGATGACCACATAGGGGATAGTTTGGGTTGCCAAATGAATTTTGACAGAGTTGCTTTTGTGAGGCAGCCAACAGAGAGGAGGCAGAATCTGATTTAATTTCCATTTAAATAAATACCTATTGACCAGAGGTAAAAAAGGAGAACTAGGAAAAAAAAAAAAAGGTGATTTATGATAAAAAGTATTACAGGAAGCCCTCCCAAAACCTTCAAATGCTGTAGTTCAGGATAAATTCCTTTCCAGGAAACAATTGTTCTTTTGACAGAGCATCAATACCCAACTTTAATAGATTTAATTTACTGTGAAGGTGTCAACACCCAGGTCTGGCCTCATGAAGAGGGACCAGAAAGGCTAAGAACACATTACGAATAAAAATCTCAATGCGTGCCTGTAAAGAATCTTGGACTAAGGCACTATAAGATCAGAATAATCCCAAACATAGAAGCTGACAAAGAGAGGGAGAAAAAAAAATATCTGTTGGACTGTCAAAGAAGAGAAGAAACAAATACAAGAGAATTGAGCGGATGTGATTGGACATTAAGAAGAATAAACTGAGACTGACACACTCTTATGAAACACTCAGACTTTGCAGTGGAAAGGACATAATGTGAATATAGAGAGATTTTTGAATAAGCAACAAATTGTGGAAACAGAGATGGAAAAGCTACCAAACCTGTAAGTTAAGCCCCATCCTGAATCAGTAACTTTGTTAAATTCTTGATTCTGTTCAGAAGAATTTGCACGTTGACTATATCCCAAAATGGATATGCAGCCATTTACCTCTCAAGACTATAATGGTGCTGACATTCTTGCCACCTTAAATAATTTGTAGTTCTTTAACCATATGTTTGTGACAACTTTTCACAAGCAAACTAGACTTAGCCCTCAAACTCCTAAGGCTTTAGACAACTGCGACTTGTCATTTCTCCATACATGTTGGAGTTTCCTTTTTTTTTCCTTTCTGAAGCACTATAGAAAATAATCTTGTGATTTCTAATTCAAAGTCCACCTTGTTAAAAGTCCGAATTGATCTCTTCAGAGAAAGAGCAGGAGTAAACAAGCATACATAAACCTGAAATCACTCCTTAACTCTTCTTGGAGACATGCAAACTGGTTTTTACATATCTGTGAGAACATTTTCTTTTTTCAGAAGTTGTCATCATAGCAAAATATCTTCGGCTTTCATAAAACTCCCAGGGTCTCAATATCTCGGGTGAGTGAAACATAGCCACATCCTGCAGCAAGGAGAACAGTACCATTCCTCTCTTACAGCTCTAGAACAGTTAACTACCACCACCAGTTTCATTCCAGAGCTGATGAATGCAGTTCTGAATGGGTCTGTCTCTTCTGGGACGGGAAAGGAGGATGGAGAAGAAACTACATTAAGTGCTCCTTCCTAAGGATTTCTGTTTGCCTGAAAGCCCTTGGATCCCCACTGACTGAAACTTTTGCACAGATTTTCAAAGTCTGGAGGAGAAAAAAGAAGAAGAAGCCTTAATTACTAGCTTTGCAAAATGACAGGGGTCTTTAATTTTAATTGATTTGCATAATTTAGGCTTAATTTTGTATTTCAAAATGCTTTCCAGAATTATATGTTATATATTTCAGTAGGAATTGTGAGGAAGGCTAAGAATAAGAGAGGTTTAAATCTGTGAAGCCCGTGAGGGAGAAGTCTGACTACTGTGCAAACATTCGCCAGCAGCATGAGTTAATGTACACAGTGATCCTGATAACATTGCAATAATTCTCATATCAAGACGTAATCTGATATTTAATCTTCTACTGAAGTCACTTTGTTCTACTTAACGATCAACAGCTCAGAGCTGAGGTAAAATTATCTGCAGTGATTTGAATGGGAAATTCTCTCCCTGTAGCAAACAGCCATCGGTTTGGTTTTTGGTTTGCATTAGCTATTCCTTCCTCATCTTTCTCCAGCTTTGGCATTTTGTTACAAGGTGCCATCTTCCCCTCCTGGACAATTGATTTTAATAAGAACTGGGATGTTTGTGTGCTTCTTCAAGCAAGATCCCAGTGCTCAAAGTACTGGGATACTACACAAGCAAACCTCACATCAGCTTCCCACTGGTCACCCCACAGTTCAGCTGATACATACACAGAGATTTTACAACCACTGTCACAGACTTGAAATTAACAGAATCTTTCTTCCTGTCCTTTGGTTTTTTACTTTCCTTTCTCAGAAGTAAAATGTACCCCCACCACATGTGGATTACTAACTCCGATCTCCAGTGTTGTTTGTTTTTTTATCTGATGGTTTTAACATTAACTAGAGAAGCTGCTACATACTGACTTCAGTCAAGTGGCAGTGATTTTAATTAACCTTTATCCCATGTTAGATGTTGTTAGGAGGTCAGAGAGAGGAAATTCAGCTCATTCTCACCTTGTTCTTGTGTGTCACACATTTATGACAGTAGCAAACAGGGTGTGGTGAAGAGCAAGTCCTCTAACAAGCAGATACATTCCTGACTCAAGACAAATTGAACTGGATCGCTTTGCAAAACACTATCAGTGGATGTAATTGTAGATATACATGTTTATTCTATTTACTAGAGTTTGTAATGTCTGGCATGAAAAAAGCAGGTGGAGCTCTGTCCCTGTAATTAACTTGTTTAAGCTGGCAGCTTTATGGCTGCTAAACAGAACTCTGCCTGTTAATCAATTCACTAAGAAACAATTGTTTACAGGTAAACAAGATAGTCTGGGATATGGATGCTGGGTTTAACTGTTCACTCTATCATAAATTTCCTTGGGCATCACTGGTCAAATCACTGAGACTTTTTTGTCTTAGGTCAGTGAAACAAGGATAAATAAGAGTTCCTTACTTCTGGGATGGGTAGTGACAAAAAAAATGAGGTTTCTTGAGGTGCACAGGCATACCTAGTGTGCCTGTCTCTCCAAGAAGTTAAACCAGGTTTCTTTTTAGAAAGAATCACTTATGAGTATTTCCAGCTTTTCCTCTTCTGCTGACAGCAAAGATACAAGTGACTAAATGCTCTAGCATCCTCCCCTTCATCCTTTGGGCTCTTTCCTGTCAGTTCATGACTGATGTGTGTATGAAGATTCAGAGCTTTTTAAGCATGGCAGGAGGAATAGTCGCTTCTGTTGCTTGTGCAACGCAAAAAACTTTCATGGAAAAAAAATGAATTGAGCTGTCTACTCAGCTTCTCACTAGACCTACCACTTCTGCAGGAGCAACAGTGCCTCTAGGACCAAAAAGTTAGAGAACACCTAAGGGTCACCTGTGTAGCCTTTCACTATTGCAGAAATCCAGCTCTCTGTCAGAGCTGCTATGCCTCTTCAACATCAAGCTTTCCAAAGTCCCACATAGCCAAAATCACATTTTGTCCAAAGAAAAGAAAGAGGATTTGGCTGGGAACATTCAGCTATGCAGCTGTCACATAGCTAGCACATTTGGCTCTTTAGTTAATCTTTTTTATTTCCTGGGTTGAGGACCAATTATGTCCGTTTGGAAAAGACAACAATTTCTTGAGTCTTTTCCATCTCCAGAGGTCAAAAATTATCTGCTAAATTCAATTTCATTGACTTTCTTGATTTACTTTCAGGAAAGAATACTATGTGAAATTCCCTGATCAGCTACCAGCATTCCCAGGAAATTTCAATGACATATCATACCTCATATCTATGTTTTTATTTTGCCCTTAGAAATCAGTTAATCTTGCTTTCTCTAGGTGCTTCGCAAAGACAAAGATTTGGCTGATAAACCACAAATGTAATGACAAGTATTTAGCACTCCTTTTCCTCAACAAACAAAACAGAACAGAGGAAAACACCTGTCCATGGTGGACAGATTATAAGTTAAAGTTTTTATTCTTCAGTTGAATTTCCTCTTTTGTACTTGAAATATTACCCAAAGTAAACCTCATTTCATTTTCACTGCCACCTGCTATCTCCCCACCATGAACAAATAGTTTCATGTTAAAAATTCTGACTGTATCTAGAGAAGATAAATGTCATCATATTATAAGACTGAGGGCCTGATTTGATAATGAACTTTCCATGTTCCACATCAAAATACTAAATAAGTAAAAATATTTTTGAACTTATTTCTACTCTAAAAAACAAAAAATTTCTTTGTGCTAGTCCAACTGCCAAAACTAAAATACAACATACACTTTTCATTGAGCTGTAAGAAGTGATGAACAACCAAAGCGTTTGGAGATGGTTGACCTCCTTCCTTTGCCTATTAAAAGCCTTCAGCTGTTGTTGAATCAGTAAAATTCCAGCAGGCCAACCCAGATCTGTGTGTACAGCAATATCAAGTATTTCTGGGACACTGCCATTCCCAAAGTTCTCCCAACTGAAACAGCAGCTTAAAACTTTGAGACAGATGACACACCTGATTTAGCAATATGTTTAGTCCTGTTTATCTCTCTTTTAGGCATATGAATAATCATAATGAATCAGTGTGATTATAACTGCATTTAAAGTTCAATGTGTATTTAACTGAATTAGTTAACTACCCACTGGATCAGGACACGTGCAAAAATGGATCTGGATATTTTTTTTATTTTCTTAGTTTAAAAAAGATGGAGAAATCAGCATGAAAGGGCTGGCTGGCTTAGCTCTTGAAACCTTCAAGTAGAACTCACCCTGGAATAAAACAGAGTTCATGCATGAACTGTCCGGGAAAGATAAGAAACAATAATCCAAGAAATAAAATCCTCAAAATATATTTCTGAAGTACTGAATTTTCTTCTCTCACTGTCATTTTTCAGCATTTTTAAAATTCATATATTTAAGTGAAGAAAGAAAATGTCTTCTTTATCTATGATTTTATCTTCATAAAAAAGGGACTTCTGAAGCTGGATTGCTGCTGCTATTTAATATCTCAAATCATAGTGTAAGTCCACTTACGACATATTTGTTGATTACCTCATCAAAAAGTAACTAAAAAGAAAAGCAATAAACAGCTCTCTGGATGCAAGAAATGTAACAAATCCAATAGGAATATCATATATTTCAAGAATAAAATCAACATATATTCTCCTTTAACTCACTTTCATACTAGTAATCAAGTGATTATTCTAATAAAACAAAGCCCTTATTTGTCCTTAAATTTCTCTGACACAGCAGACAGAAAGCAAAGGACAAATGTTACTAACCACTTGTGAGAAAGGCAGTGTGTCACATTTAATACTTTCATGTGTATTTCATGCACATTTCCGCATGCATTTCTAAATCATATCTCATCAACTGCCTTGTAGAATACCTCCTAGTCTATGTATCTCCAGTTTGGCTATCAGGATGCTATGGAGCAGTGTGTAGAAGGCTGTGATAAATGACACATTCTGCAAACGACAAAATCCTCTCCCTTCATCCACATCAGTCATTCCACCCTAGAAGGCACAAATTTGAGCCTGGTAAATCCATGCTGTCTTCTTCAAATTACTTTCTGGTACTTTATGTGCTCAGAAAGAGCTCCCATCAGGATATGGTCAACAGCTTTTTGGAGGCCAAAGGCCAGCTGATTAGCCTATAACCCAGACTGTACTTGCTACCTTTCTTAAAAGATGGGCAAGATCTCAGCTACACACTTTAGAACATTTCCAAACTCACGCTGGTGTACTACAAAGTTACCTAGGTTTTTCTCTCACTAAAACAAAATACCTTATGTTTTTATATTGAAGTTAGCCTTTTCAATACCTATTTCATTGTATCATTAAGCCTCTTACAGAAACAACCATAACTCGGCTAGGTCTCCCAAGAAACAAGAGCAGTTTCTGGCATACCCTTATGTTTACACTTAGCTTAAGAGCTAAGTATAAACAAGAAGCAATTTAATATGAGCCAGTACTGTGCAGAAAGCCTGACACCTCTC
Source organism: Corvus brachyrhynchos (assembly GCF_000691975.1). Classification (NCBI taxonomy): domain Eukaryota; kingdom Metazoa; phylum Chordata; class Aves; order Passeriformes; family Corvidae; genus Corvus; species Corvus brachyrhynchos. The sequence continues at coordinate 539,022 of NW_008239647.1, forward strand.
TGAAACACAGAGCTCTGAAAGTGTGATTTGGGAAACAGGGCAGCTCACATGCTTTTACACACAGGACATACTATAGGTGTGATGTTCATTAGCACATGCCACACAGTTCATACACATTGCAGATATGAAATTACAGTAGGAAACATGATAGGAAAATTTTGTTTGAACATCTAAAATATTGTCATCCAGGTCTGTGGAAACTCCATCATCTATGGGATTTTCATAGAAAACTGTCAGACAAATTCCTCTTGGGAATGGTAAGTACATTCACATAAGGTACAACAGATACTGAATGAAAGTTCATAATTAAAAGACCTCTTGAGTTCCCCTTCAGTGAAATCTTTCTTATCATCAGAATTCAGTTATGAGATTCAGCAGAAAAGGGAATGAAATTAAAGTCATGACATCAGATTTCCAAGAAATTATCCACTTCCAGTTCACTTAGCTCAGTAATCCCCAATTTAGTGTTGATAGATGATGTGTTTCAGGTAAGTTGTAAAACCTAGATCTTAAACTCAGGAAGTTAGGAGTTTCCCCAAAGAAGTGTTTTTATTTCCCAAAAGCTTGAATCAACTACTTCCCCTACTGAGTCTCAGTTTCTGTCACTCACAGTTTACTTGTCATATGCAGCTACAGTTGGAAACTCAGTTCTCCCTCCTTTTCAGTCACAAACTGTTGGCTCTCTTAAAGAGCTCCTGCCTTTCTAAGAATCACAAAGTAATTGCTCAATTCACTTGATTTTAGATGGGATGAAGAGATTCTTATGTACTGCTGGAAGAGGTCTTTGGGTTGAAAGGAGCTTTGAGAAGATCAGGTGATGTTATTCCACAAGCTGAGGGGACAAAGGGTGACAGTGTTGGCAAAGGAAGAAGTGGCTCCAAAATCTGGTCTACTTTATGTTCATCCTGCACCAAGAATGTCCTCAAGGCATACATCCAGGCATACCAACATTACAGCAGAAGATGTTAACTTATAGTTTTCTGCATGTTACAAAACTTCAGTTAGGTCTTAGAACAAGCTGTTTTATTTATATACTGAACTTCAGCATAGACCAGTCATTGTGCATCAGAGACATCAGAGGTGAGGTTTTGCAACAGTGAAGTGCATTTCTGAATCTCTTTGGGTTTTAATGCTCATTGACTTGGACAGGTAATCAATTGCTGCATCTCCAAAGGCCCATAGATATTGACTTCAGTCTCCAAAAGACTTTATAAAGAGTCATTTGGGGGGGATACTTTCACTTCAAATTGAATTGTGGACCATTAAATCTCTCTAGTAAAATACTGCAACAAACACTAGATGTCAATGCTCCTTCTGCATTTTTAAATAGAACACAAATGCTCCTGGCTGAATATGAGGTTCCTAGAAGGATCCCAGCTTGTTCTTTTTCTCTGTTGGATTCTTTAAATCGTTATGGATTTTATTTCCCTTACAGACAAAATGCATTACTTCTACAGTTCTCACTCTGCTTCTCCCAAAAGACAATAACAATACCTCCTTAGCATCAGGCATGAATCAGCTGTGCGAAGTCTGGAGAGAAGAGAGGAGGAAAAATGATACAGCAATAAATTAACTTGATGCTTATCTCTTGGTTTCTTGCCTACACATCTGATAAAAGACCAAGGGATAAAAAAGATGGGAAAGATTTTTTTTAAACAGTGTCTTTTTGTTACATATTACCTACTTTGTACAGCAGATTATTTTTTTCCATACTCTGCTGAAAAATGAGTGATAATAACAGAATTAGGAGAATTAATAAACATGAATAACTCAGCTTGCTTGGCAGTAACCAATACATTGGAATTCCTGCCTTTTACACTGAATCACAGTCACGGAATTAATTAGGTTGGAAAAGACCTTTGAGATCGAGTCCAGCTTTTGATTGATTACCACCTTGTCTACTAGAACAGGGCACTACTTGCCACGTCCAGTCTTTTCTTAAACATCTGCAGGGACAGTGACTCCAGCAGGTCCCAGGGCAGGCAGTTCCAATGTTTAACTATCCTTTCTGTGAAGAAATTCTTCCTGATGTCCAACCTGAAACTCTTCTGGTGCAGCCTGAGGCTGTGTCCTCTTGTCCTATCAACTGGTTGTCTGGGGGAAGAGGCTGATCCCCACCTGGCTACAGCCTCATTCTAGGTAGTTGTAGATAATGCAGAGCCTCCTCTTCTCTATCTTCTCCAGGTTAAAGAACCCCCACTCCCTCACCTGCTCCTCAAAGGACTTGCTTTTGCCAGATCATTTCTATGAACTGGCAGTCTTTGATATGTCTAACAAACCAATAAAAAGGATACCAAGCAGCAGGCATAAACAGATGATTTTTAAAAAAAAAAAAGTAGAGTTTACAAAGAAGAACGTTGTAATGTAGAAATGTAGGCTCTAGTAAACTTTTTTGACTCATTAATAATTCTTAGGATGTTGTACATGAACAAGGTTAGGTATGAAAACATATACAACATTTATTATTTTATTAAATATTTTAGCTAAGCACATCAGCTACGCTCCTCTTGTATGCAATCTATTTACTGTGACATACTTGTCATGTCCAAGAATGATCCATCTGATAGACCATCAAACCTGATATTTTTTACTTCAGTAAAACACTAATGTGCCTCAAAATCCTGTGTAGCTCCAGTTTAGGCGTTCAATCGGCGTCTTGCATGTCCTCATCCCTCCATCACCTGACTCTGCCCTTCAGCTTCCACGCTGAGCCAGCCCTGCAGCAAGCCAGTATTTGTGAGAGGTAGGGTATGAGCATCTGCACCATGGGCAGGCAGGGGTGAGGAAGACAGGTGTGTGAATACCACGTATAAATATCTCACACCAAATCCAGGATCTTCCTCTGCCCTGTGAAAGCCTCAAAATTTGCCTCAGAATATGCAGAGGTACTCCCTGCTCCAAAATTAGCAAAGAATTACTGGTACCACAGGCAGGTGCTAATGAAATGAAAGGGTCAAGGAAAGGTGCATTGGAGATAATGGGTTTCAAAAAGGGCGCTGAGGCATTCAAGCACTGTGAAGTACAAAAAAAGTTATTATCAGGAATAATACTACTTTGTCATAGTGAAGTTATAGTGGCTTCAAACAGAGGAGCTGCTAAGGAGTCCCACTTCAGCAGAGAAACTAAAAATACTGTAGATAGATCAAAAGGCAGATAGAGAGGCAGGCAGACACAGAGAAGAATAGTCAGACCATTAATCCAAATACTTAGAGCTCAATTAGATTATACTTCCACAGAAGTTAATCCGCATATATTTCCAAAGAAATCATTGTACAAAGAATACTCTTACATGATCAGCATGCATCTCTAGAAGTACAGGATGAGGAGCCATCTATCTTCCTGCAATCTCCATCTGAGACTGGACCCCTTAAATTTCTTCACAATTCTGACACCAAAGATTTGCCAAAAATTTTCCCACATGGGTCTCTGCCACCTCAGGTTTGCAAACTCTCCCCAGGAGTGGGAGAACTGAAGCAACCCAAAGCACGGCTGTGAGAAGGAAAGTTCATGTTTCAGTTTCCCTCACTGTACCAGCAAGAAACAAAATGATTTGCTGCCACACAGTGATAGGAAAATCCAGTCTGGATACAAGAAATAGCAGCAAGCAGAGGAATTTTAAAATGTACCTTTACCCAGGCAACATCAAAGTGTTTACTGCCCCATATTTCTGCTTCCTTCCACACCCTCAGAGCTGCTCACTTCTACACATCTGTCTATTCATTAACATCTAATTAAGCTGTACATCTGCTGCAGCTTTACATCAGCATTGCATTCCCCCACATTTAAACTGCCTGAAGCTTTCTGGGTTTTTTCGTATTTGTTTCCGGTGCACTAAGAGCTACAAAAGCTTTTTCATGCTGATTGGCAAACAGAAAGAAAATAAACTCTGGTTTTTGAAAAGGATGAAAGAGCAAAATATGCTCCTCATCCAAAACCAATCTCTCCTCACAGATGTGGCCCAGAGAGTCAGGGAGGTTTTTTTTAATTAAAGGAAGCAATGAAAAAAAAAAGAGTATTTTAGCTGTAGACACCACAGTCAAGGCAGATATTGGATAAAAGTAGTTCTGGTTTTTTCTGCCATGAGAAGTAGTTGCACTATATGACTTTACCTCACTTATTGTGCTGCTTGTTTCCAGCCCATTTCTACAATTACAAAAGCAAATAGAATAGATATCTCATATACAAATAGATACCTCATATACAATGATACTCCAGAAAGCCATGTTAGCTGGTAATACCCCTTGCCTCCTTTTTTGGCTGGTTCTGACAGGTCTGAGAAATGGAGGTGATGCAAGCATTTCTGATGCCTGCTGGCACAGATAGGCTTGCCCATTCTCTTTTTTCTGAACATGGACAGATTTCTACTCTGAATTACAAAAGAGACACCTCAGGGAATGTTCCTGGGTATTTTCCAGTCACCCCTAAATACTCTTCTGCTTGGATGCTGGACTTCTTGTTTTCTATCAACATTTTCAATGCACCTAATTTCAGAAACATGTTAAAATGTTAAACCCCAGACCAGGAGAAAAATACATTAGCCAAAGAAGTTTATGACAAAGCAGCATGCAGTGCTGAGCCACTACTTTTATCAGAAATAACTGCATTTTCTCATCCATACAAACAATATCCCACTGTGGCATTTCAGCACAGAAATATCCACCATGAAGACAGAATTTCTTCAGCAAGCTGCCTGGCTCACTGCTGACAAGAAAAGCCTTCCATGAGGTCCACAGTTCTCAGACAATATTGGATACACTGATAAAACTGTTTAGATTGTGGCTGTCATCACTCAGGTTCTTTGACTTGTTGATGCTCCAGAAGACTTGATGTAAGTGCCTTGCCAACAGATCTCCATCTTAAGTGCTTAGAGACATGATCACATTTATAATTTTCTGAGATTCAATTCAAATTCCCTGTAGTAACATGGACAGTAGTGCATTTTGTACACATATGTCAAAGGGATTTGAAGACTTCAATACCAATAGCATTTGTAAACTACAAATGAAAGTCCCGTGGACCTGTTTTAAGAATGGAGATCTTTTTCCTCTCCTCCCTTTATACAGTGGGCCAAAAATCTCATGTAAATGACTTCTTGGGAGTTTTATCTTATTTTGAACATTTAGATATCTTTTATAAAGACACTGAGGCTTGATTTAGAAGTTGTCAGTGACAGAGAACCCATCATAACTGGAGGAAAGTTGTTCCACTGATTAATTTCTCTCTTCTAATTTACCTAAGTCTAGCTTCAAGATCCTGAATCTCATGGATTCATCTTTCTGACAGAAATACCACCTACAATAAGCCATCTCTTCCCACGATCACCTCTTAATTTTCTCTTTGATGCACTAAACAGATACAATTTTCTCAGTTTTTCCCTAGAATAATTTATTTTTCTATTATTCTTTTCTCAATCCTTTTCATTCCTTCATAACTTTTTTTGAAGGATGACTATTAGAACTCAAAACAAGAGCGTATCATTAGTGCCAGAGGTTCGTGACTCATAACAGCAGTTATAACTCTCACTTAAGCAATTGAAACAGCTAGAAAGAAACATGCTAGGCCTTCTTCATGCTATGACAACTGAAAAAGTAGTACTTCCTTGTTCATATGTGATATTCCCCAGTCAGTTCTTCAGAAGTTGTATTGAGCTTTAGCTACATCAAAATGGCCACTCATGTTCAACGCTCTGATGTTGTTTCACTGGTCTGGGGCTCCTCAGTTATTAATTCCAAGGATGAAGCTCCATTTCCTAAGACTGACAGACTTTCTGGATACCTGGCAATACAGCTGTATTGTAGGATAAGGACACAAACACATTTGTGTTAAAGTATGTGCTTGTTTACTTCTGTAAATGATCCAGAGCAGCTTTTATTTCCCATGTGCAATTTATCATTGTTATTCATTTACTAATTCTGTGTCATCAGAAATATAAATGTGGTATTTACAAGTCCAGTCCTCCTAGATTAGACCTAGTCGAGAATAAACAATGGCAGCATGTTCCCAGAAACAAATTTTAGAGCTGTGACTCAAACTTTAAATTTCCTCTCAGTCCCTACCCTGCTTCTGTGGGCTCTCTTCATTTTGTTTAGTGGTAATTTTCTCATCAGAACACTGTGTCAGTATATTACCTGTCTCAAAAATGCCTTGGATGTATTATATCACAGAGAAACATTCACTGAACACATCAGAGATCTCAAAAACTGAACTCTCTGCTTGAAAGAATCTATCTTCTATAAAAACATGCTGATGGCATTAATTATACTGCCATTTCCTTCCGCTTTCGCCTTTGTGTCCCATCATTGCCTTTCCTTGATTTTGCCATGAATAAACACTCCATGGTTTCTTGGTCAAATTTGCTGAACCCTTTAAGTGATTAGGATGAGAATACATATAATTATATGCTGGAACATTCCCATTTTTTCCGAGATTTGTTTAAAAAAATAATCTATGTCTAAGGAAGTCCTTTACCCAATCTTTTCCTTTTTTCAAAGAACTGTACTCAACTTCTGTTTTCTAACACCCTTTATGAACATTAAAATGTGGGGGATTTCATTATTACTCTAATCCCCAATATATTACTACATCATTCTGCTTCTTTCGGGGTACTATGTATTTGTGAGTATAGATGAACACCACAGCTTTCTGTGCATTCTGAGATGATGTTTTTCAGACTGCATCTGTACAGAGATGTAAAACCTATTTTAGCAGAAACAAGGTCATTCTACTCCAAAGTTTACCTGAAGTTTGGAGCAAGAGATCAGAGCTCCCCAAAGAGCAGAAAGAAAGCATTCATCGTTCTTGGAGATGCAGAAAATTTATTTTACTTTCTTGTGCACATATTCCCAGTTTTCCTAATGGTATATATATTTCTTTCTTTTTCTCAGACAAAGGAGGAAGTGGAAGGACATTTGAAAGCCATTAAAATTTTACTTAATATGGCAAAGTATGTTTTTTAATTGGTGAATCATACCTCATGGAAAAGCAAAAGATGTTTACAAAATGTATAACTTGGACCACTCAAAAAATATATTTTTTGCAAAGAGCATGTTTTCAGGAAAAATTGTCTTCAACTGAAAAAATGTTTTCTTATCAAAGAGAATAAACAACCAATTTATTTTACTCAATCTCCTTGAACATGGAATTAAAAAAAAAAAAAAAGAAATAAAAAAGAGACTTTTAGACTTTAAATCCCTTTTTTTCAGTTTTGAAACTGGGAAAAAAAGAAAAATACAAAAGTAAAAATGTAGAGAGTTTATTCAGGAATAACAGTAATTGTGGAAAATAGTAAGAGTATAGAGCTAAACTTTTCTTTGAAAACTTTTCATGAACCATATTTCTGTTTTTGATTGACTCCAGTTGTGTCATCCAGAGAAGGAGCAGGAACAATCACCATATGATATAATAGGACACAGTTTGAATGGTAAATCACTGGGATGAAACACTCAAATTAATATTAGCTACATGAGTGAAATGGGTTGAAACAAACTATTCATCAAACAATTTCAAATAATAAACTAATTAATGCAAATTGTGGTGTGTTCATGGAGAAATAACAAATGCAAAAAGGGCAAATTTCACTGTCAAATGAATTGTTCTCAGGGAATAATTAATCTATCTGCAGAAGACAGAAGAGGGTTGAATGCTAATGGGTAGGAACAAGGAGAACACAGAACAGAAATAGAGCCAATTCACACACGGCAGTAACTCTACAGATTGCTTGGGAAAAATGGAACTATGTACTGCTGAGCCTCTTGAAAAATAGGATGTATCTTAGGTTTAAACCCATGTGTTCAATTTCACAAGATTAATATTTCAGACTGCAGGCTCTCCAATAAAGTATCTTATGAATCTGCAACGTGTAATAGAATAGCTCTGCTCTCAACTTTAAGGGAAATAAGTTACTGATAATACATGGTTATGGAACTATTTGTTTCATTCTGTGAAATTTTGTAGAACCTCAATAAAATAAAATGTTTTATTAGAATAATTGCATAAAACAAATCCTGCAGAGTCATGACACATTCATTTCAAATACTATCTGTGCGCTTCAGACTTACTCATTTGACAGTGTTCTCACACCTGCTTGTTGGACACTACAGGCCTGAACAACCAGCTCCTGTTTCAGTAATGCAGAGCTGTCAGGAGCATTCTGAGTAAATTGGGCATTAAGCCTCTCCTCAGGTTTTCCTGTTTCATTCTGGCAGAGAAGTAACACAATTCAAAATGCATACACACAAAGACCTGAACGCACAGTTCATTTCTTTCTGGATCATATTGATTAATTTTGGAGAGGAGTTAGAGAGAGGCACCTGTGATGTCAGTTGTCATTGATTTCCAAGATAAATTAAGAACTGAGCAGCAAAATCCTTCTCAGCCAAAAGATAACAACACTGAAATACAGTGCAAGCAGTAAGCAAATGATTAGCTTTTCTGAAGTATCAGAACTGCTTTGAGACAACATTAATTTCAAGTAGATGAATGTAGATACTTTGTCCTTTCAAGACAATTTTTTTCCTTTCAGCTTCCAGTCTTTGCTAGTTACAGCCTCAAAGAATCCTTATAGGAAGCTTCACTGTTTACTAGAAGCTTAAGTCGCTGTACTAAAAATATCTGATTTTGTTCTGCATTCTTGATCAAATCTATTCTAACAAGGTAATAGTTATGTGCACACTCTTCAGCTGTCAAATATATGTTAAATGGTGAAACATTTATTAAATGTGAGTGCTAATGCCAGGAGAACCAGTTACTGCTACATTTCTGAAAAAAAGAACAGAAAAAAGCTGTTCAACACCTGCATACACTGTTTTGTACGAAACTGCTCTAATTAGCACATTTTGAGATATGATTAGAGCACTAGAGGAAGCTTTCCAAATGCCATTAATTATGGATGTGATCTTAAATTATTCACTTTGAATATTTTTTCTTGCTATGTCCTTTTATCTTCCACTAACTTTTTGTTGCATACTAGAACAGTCCCAATTAAACCTCAAATGGAAGTTTGCTACGTTAAAGAAAAGGTAAACTGAAAATTAATCAACTGCTTTTTTTCTAAGGTGCTTTTTCTAAAAAGGGAGGATGTGGGTAACAGTCATTTTTTTTCCTATTAAATGTTCATCATTCTCTATCTCAGCCCCTACCAACACTGGAAGAGAGATACTTATACAATCATTAAGCAGGAAAATTTCCATCTTGCACTAAAGTAATATTATGGAATGCAACAAAATATTTGTGTAATCATTCGTCCTTATTCCTTTTAAAGACTACTCTATCAAGTGAGCCAGCCCAGACTCTGGTGTATCACAGGGAGTATCACATGTAGAGTCTAATAGCTGGTGACCAACTGCTATATGTGATTTTGCTTCCAATAAATGGTTCCAAACCACCTGCATTAGGAAGAGTTTGAAGAACCTTTTCCAGGCTCTCATACAACCAGACCTGTCAGGAATAAGCCTTTTCAAAGAAAGGAGAATATAATTAGGAAGGAGAGAAAGAGAGGTAGGGAAGGACAGAGTCATAACATAAGAAAAACAATGAGCAAAGCTGGGCAGAATATAACACTTTTTTAGAGATAAAGAAAGATAATTCGTATATATCTGTTTAAAAATAATATCACATTTACATATAATACATAGAGACATAGTAAAAGGCTCCCACGTATGTCCTCTTGACTAGGCAGAATAGTCAAACAATCCTAGTGCATGCAATGACTAAACATTGCCCTGGATTTTACCTTTTTTCTAGGTTAAAGTTCCTCCCATAAATCTTCCTCTGGGACCCATTAGAAGCTACTAGCACATACTTGTTTTGTTAAAGACGCTGATAAAAATCCAGCGAAAAGGAATGACAATTCTCTTAAAAGCTCTTTAACACATGTGGCCATGAAAGAGAGAGAAGATATACTCCAAACTGGAGTGCTATCACTTCACACAACAGCCACATCCTTCTTATAGTTTAACAGATCTGAAGTCGGTTTCTGGATAAGAAACCCCAAAGGAAAACACATCTAGGAGCAATCATTCAGAAGTCTGCTCTCCTGATGATTCAGTGATGTTTGGCTGGTGTCATGTGCAAGCTGTCAATCTTCAGGATAAGTGGGAATTACCCTTGCATCTGGCATCATTAAAGCTCTTCAGAGAGGCTGTTTCTGACATCCTCAATCAATACCTCATGTGGCTACTATGCCGCTGTACAGCAATGTCTCTGTGCAGCAAAAAAGATGCTTTCTGCCACCTGGAACCTGCTCAAAGTCACCACTAATCAGTCTATCAGCAAAAGGAAAATCTCATGGAAAAAAGCAGGTGTTAAATGAATGCTGTCCATATCACATAACGGCTCCTCTCTAGTTGCCCCAAAATGAAACATGAGCAGATAGAGTAAGGTACCAATAGATGAGAGAGACTGAATGCCCTCACATTTGACAGATGCTCCTGACAGTCTAGAGTGGGCCATCTCAGAAAGCAATCATTCATGTCCATTTAATTTCATATGGAGGGAGGATTTTTTTTCAATTAACCACCAAAGAGATTTGCTGTAACCACAGATCCTGCATGCTCCAGGGGTATTAGCAGTCATGTAAGAGTTTCCTGACCACTTTAGGACAGCTTATCTGTCCCATGCTCATCTCTCTTTTTCCCCACCTCTGACCTTCCAGGAAAAGTCAGTGTGTCCAAAATTAAAGATAAATAATGAAGAGCAGGGGCAAAAATACAATAAAATACCTATCCTTTCTTTACTGGCCTGAGAAATCCTAGCAATCCATCATAAATAGAATAAACACCAAAGAAAGTAAAAATAGACAGCTTAGGAAATCTTCAGCCAGGATGTTTCAAGCCAGACTGCTGGTGATCAAAGACAATAGTATTTTGAATTGGTCTAGAAATCAGATTTATAAAGCTTGGTATGGCTTCAGATTGTTTTCCCAGCAGAACATTTCCTGGTCACCTCTCCAAGTACAGCTTTTGGGGCATCCAGAGAGATTATGGGAATGTGCTTTGCTTCACTGGTGCAAGGTCAACAAGAGCAAAGAAAAAACATGCTATAAGCAACACTATAGTTTTCCTCCCCATTACTCATTTTTCATCTTTTAATGCTCCATACACATTCCCAGGACACCCTCAGTGCCATGCAAAAACTCCCAGTTCATCATCGGACTGTTGCTAATTAAGGATAACTCAAGGGAATGTTGTAACAGATGTGGGCATTCATAGCCAGGTTACTACTGAAAACCCAGACTGGCAAGCCCTAGGCTGAAGAATAAAAACTTGTAAATTTGAGACGACAGTTGTTTGTTGCATTTGCAGCCCTTTCACACCCAGCCAGCCTTGAAGTTATCACCTCTAGTACACTAAATTGCTGCTGCAGTTCCAGGAAAAAGGAAAAACTGCATTTTATCTTGATTTGATTTATTGTGTCTCACTGAAATTTACTTTCTACAAGTCCTTTAAGGCAGTAAAAAATTCCCTAGGGAAATGCCATCATCATCATTGTTTCACAACTGTTTTTCTAATTATGTAATAGGTGACATTTTCTTCCTCCCCCTCCCATGTGGAAGCAGCTCTCAGGCACAGCAGACAGGAATGCTGTTTTACTAGAAACATTTTTTTCACGTGCTCACTTTCATCTCAGTTAAAAATTACCCTTCATATTTTCTACAAACATTAAAGAACTCCTGGTGAGTTTTTGTCTACTCAGATTTATTCTTGTCTGTGTACTTCAGAACATGTTATGGTCATCATTTGCTACTGCTTGCAATTACAGGAAAGAAAATTGTGTACCTGATATGGAAGAAAGCTACAGCAGCTATAAAATACATTGGCCTTTCTGCCCCTTATTATAAGGACACGGGAGTTTTCAACCTTTTATAAGAATGCTTTGCCAGCCACACTAATTGCCAGTAAATAAATTGAGCCTTATCTCGTCAATTATAAATGTGGTAACTATCTCTACCTTTGCTACTATAGCAATCCACATGGTACATACCGTACTTAAGAATTTCTTCCCTCCCAACAGTTAAAGTCATCCCAAACACTTGTTTTCATGCTCAGGAAGTGACAAAGGCTGCCAGACACATGCAGAAGACTTTTGCTAGATCAAATGTAATAGTCTGTGTTTGAGCTGGACTAAGATGGAGAGGTTACTACTCTTGCAAGAAAAATCAAATTGTGATTTGATAATCATCCAAACTGTGAAGATTGAGTTTATATTTCATCTTTGACTGACCCAGCCTTCAAAACGATCCAGTGTCCCCTTGTCCCAGCTTGCATAGTAGAATTGGTGTTGGCTGCCAGGAGTAGGAAGTTAAGAAAAACGTTAAGACACATTGATGACATGAAAATGGTGATAATTTTAAAATTGCAAAATCCAACCTTTACTCCAAAGGAAGCTAAATCTCAGCACAAAGCATCTAACATGTTTATACTTCAAAAAGCTAAAAGTACGTGTTTGTTTTCCCTTCTATCCTGATACGGCTATTGCTGAAGAGGATGATCCTCTGTCCAGTGATTCCATGGGCATCAGTTGGATTCCTACTGCAGGTAAAGGTTAAAAAGTTATGTCTCTTTAATGCTAGGACTCATTTGGTCCTGAGCACATAAAGGGATATCAAAAGTTTCAACAGCAACTCTTGCTTAATTTTAGCTCCCCCCTCAACAACCAGAATGGTGTAAAATGTATAGAGTCATGAATCAAGTCTAACATCTTCAGAGATTGGTGATTCATTTAATGGCTGACCAGGACTACAAAAGCCTAGATATTTTAAGAAAAAAACCATTTGTTTCCCATGTGGTTTTGATGCCAGTGGTGAGTCTGCAGCTTTAATGAGAGGTGACAAAAGCCATCAGTTTTATTTCAGTATTGACTGAGACGTGGATTCCTGCCAGTATTCCCAGAGGATTCTGAAGGACAAGTAGGTGTGCAATTAAAACTAGCTACATCCTGAAATGCAGTGAAAAAGCAGGCCCTTGATGTTAAGAACAGTTCCTCTCTTGAGTTTTCCCTCCTGTAAATTTTTTTTACATAGTTTACATTGTCTTATAGACACCATGCTGCTCTAATTCAGTGACAATTCCAACTACATTTCATTGGAATGTGAAATTTGAGGCATATTATGAAAACTCAGATAATATCACAGTTCATTTTAGCAGAGCTACCAAATTCGTCATTTAACAGAACCTCTGAGCTATGCTTTGTTCTGCATGCAATATGGTCTGTATTTCACTGATGGGAAATGGAAGAAAAGGATGAAATACATGGCTTTAGAAAAATTCTAGCATATTTTCTTGGCCATGTCTGGGTCATATAACAGAGTTAAGAGTGATTAACTGACTTTTACCACATGACACAAAATACCAGTGGCAGGGCTAGAAGCAGGAGCTCCACTGCCTTTCCTCTAGCCATGTCTGGGTCATATAACAGAGTTAAGAGTGATTAACTGACTTTTACCACATGACACAAAATACCAGTGGCAGGGCTAGAAGCTAGAGCTCCACTGCCTTTCCTCTACCTGCCTGTACATCCCATTGTTCAGAAGACAAGACTTCTGCAGTTTACACACACTGGAGGTTTTTTTGTTCAGTTTGTGTGCAAAGCATATGCCCCTGGCAACAATGTGATAAGAACTCCATTTTCACTTCCCGTGCCTTTGAAGCAATACAAAGCATGCCAGAGTTTCTTAAATACATGGGTTTGGTAATGGGGAGTCAGGGACAACCGTATTTTTCTACCCTGCTTTAGACAATTTATAGCTGTCAGAATTTTACAACATGGACAGTGTATTAACTCAGCATACACTTTCAAATCCTCATCAAGTATTTGCATGCAATCTTCAGCAGAAAAATTCTCTTTTCCTGTTAAGATTTTGGTGTCCAGCAGTGATAGCCAATTTGACACATTGCAAAGCCATCTTGAGTGACAGGATTCCAAAAGAACCTCCTGAGAGCCAATGGGTTTGGAGGTTAAGTGTGTCATTCAAAGAAATCTATATCAGTGAGTGTCACGAGCACCCTCGCTGTCATTCATTTTCAATTTCACTGAAGTTTCTTCATGATATCACGTGAAAAGACTTTAGGAATTGTTTCTTTCTGACCCAATCAAAATGAGGGAAGTACCTTTATTCTGATGACAGCCTTCTCCTGTAAAACTCTGTATCTACATTGTCTACATTTCTTTAAAAATACTAAACTATCTCCTTACATGACATGTTCCTTTATTTGCCCATATATTCAAAAGCGAGCTGTACTAAATGTCAGTCTTAAGATCTTCACACCTTTGAAAATACATCTGTTAAAATAAGCCGTCTTCAAAGATTGCTGGCAGGTATCAGAAGAGATAGATAGCCCCGGACTAGTTTAAATCTGGATAAGTACATTGATTTCAAGAAGGTATGTTCATACACACCTGCTAAAGTTCCAATTTATAGAAAGCATTCATCTGTGTGCATCACAGATAAATCTTCATTAACATTAGAACTAAATGCTAACTTCATACAGAAACTGTTATCTTAAATTCATGTTGGACAAAATAGATACATGTAGGGATTTTTACAGGTGTGGTACTTGATCTGAGGTATGGCATGATATAAAAATATTGCCAGGAAAAAATGATCAGCTGACCAATGCAAACTTTTGCAATAAGTCTAAAGACATCAGTACTCCCCTATATGTCAAAGGTCTTTGTATAGGCACAGAAGTCCATGGTACAGACTCCAATGTCCTCTCACCACAAATTTTTCTATCCCTATTCTAGAGCAGTTCAGCATTGCTGATGACAATAAGAGAATGACCTAAAAGGAATATATGAAAAAATGTAGAACATGGAATGTTCTTGCAATGCACACTCAGAAAAAAAAGAGTCAGAATGGAGAATATGACCCAAATGTCAAAGACAATGAATTTAGAGGAAATCTCTTGAAATAATCATCCAAGAAGAAAAAATAAGAACAATTTTTATGCTGGTGAATTATATGCCTGAAAAGTTATAAAACTATTGGGGTTTTTTGTATGATGCAAAGCCCTCAACTGCTACTGGTACATTTAGAAATGTATGTGCCTGGCACAGGGGCAGACACATTACACCAGTATCACAGTGTCTGGCTTCACAGACCACCTTTCCTTAATATTGCATATGCCTGCAAATATTTTATTTTCAGTTATTCTGTGATGTATTATACAGCAAGACAGGTCTGGTAATGTAACAATGGCATGCTTTCTGTTAAAAAAAGACACACATAAGATTAAAAGAATTGGTGGCTCTCCACTAGTTGTCTGATGACAGCTGGAAGGTCCTAGAAACTAGTACTATATAGCCTGGAAATCCTGCCCACACATTAGTGATTGACTGCCACTGCTGCCTTCAAGGAGTTGCTCCAAGAACACAATTTTACCATTTGGGGTTTTTTGTTTACTTTTAATGTTCAGTTTCCACAAGGGATTATTTCTAATCTTAATCTTCATTCTTCTATATTCAACCCTCAGAATAGGGCTCTTGATGTAGACAAGTAATTTCTCATGTAATGATAAAGGAAAGCATTGAAATATCTGTGTAGACAATCCAAAACCTGGTACAGGCTCCTCTCTAACCTTCTCTAGTTACCACATATGCTCCAGGGGCTGCATTTTACAAAAAGGGGAAAAAAAACCCACATAAAAATAAATCATTAAGATAATATTTCTTTTTTTTTTTCTTTTCCTACCCAAGGGTGTTTTTAGCTAGTTATTATACCAGTGCTAAGCTGAAATTTCCCATCTAAAAGGAAAGTGTATTCCCGTATTCCTAATCAGGGACCTGTCTTCATTTCAAGCAAGAAATATTTGTAATCATTGCCTGCTAGTAAGTATATTAACCTGCATTTCTGTTTGCATTATCATTTCTTTCATCATTTCAGCCCTGTCAGATACTGTATTACTAACAAAATCATTACTGATTCACTACCATTTATGAATTCAGGGTTATTGAACAGACACAAGCAAGAATATCTGTTTATTTTAATTAGTTTGTAGTCAGATAAAGGAATCAAAATGTGATGAATCAAATGAAAACCCATCACAAAAATGACTCAGTGAATCATCTATAACAATAGGCGGTGACAATAAAGGAATAAATCAAAAACCATGAAAAATGCACACCAGAAGGCAGCCAAGTGACCCGCTTAACAGCTCCCAGAAAATCCAGAGCTGGAATGGGAACACATATTTCTGGTATCCCTCACCCAGTGCTGTACTCCCTGTCTGAACATCCAGCCCTACACATTTAGCCACTGACATCAGCGACGGTCATATTTCAGGCAGTCTGTCTGTGGTGACACTAATTCAGCTTCTAAGGCTTGGGGTTTTTTTCCAGCTTTTCAGAACTCTGAAAGATGTGCTTCTCAAAACTAACTCCAAGGCAAGAAGCTAACAGGAAGAAGTGATTTCACTTCTAGGACCAAAAAGAGCTTTTTTTCCTGTAACTGACTTCAGTGCTTTAGATGCACTGTTTTATCTTGCAACCTGACCTAAAAGCCAGAGGCTCACCATGACAGAGATCCACAAGCATTTCTGAAATTTGTTCTCTTTGTACTAATGCTAGGATAAAAAGTTTAGTCATCATCCCCACCTATTTTGCCTTAAGGTCCACTCCTTAGACTTCATGTTAATTTACCCCTCTTTTAGATTGTTTGAGAGGTTGCCAATCCGTCTTTTCTACAAAGCCATAGCAAAATTTAAAAAAAAAAAACAACAAAAACTATTCCCTGGAATAGGGCATTTGGAAAACTATTTAGCATGATTAGAGTATGTATCCCAGCAGAAAAGCTGGGTGCTGGTCAGTAGCCAGCTGAACATGAAGCAGCAGTGTGCCCAGGTGGCCAAGAAGACCAATGGCATCCTGGCTTGTATCCAGAGTAGCGTAGGCAGCAGGCACAGGGAAC
>NW_008239647.1:556035-564794 GCF_000691975.1 Corvus brachyrhynchos
TAACAATGGCATGCTTTCTGTTAAAAAAAGACACACATAAGATTAAAAGAATTGGTGGCTCTCCACTAGTTGTCTGATGACAGCTGGAAGGTCCTAGAAACTAGTACTATATAGCCTGGAAATCCTGCCCACACATTAGTGATTGACTGCCACTGCTGCCTTCAAGGAGTTGCTCCAAGAACACAATTTTACCATTTGGGGTTTTTTGTTTACTTTTAATGTTCAGTTTCCACAAGGGATTATTTCTAATCTTAATCTTCATTCTTCTATATTCAACCCTCAGAATAGGGCTCTTGATGTAGACAAGTAATTTCTCATGTAATGATAAAGGAAAGCATTGAAATATCTGTGTAGACAATCCAAAACCTGGTACAGGCTCCTCTCTAACCTTCTCTAGTTACCACATATGCTCCAGGGGCTGCATTTTACAAAAAGGGGAAAAAAAACCCACATAAAAATAAATCATTAAGATAATATTTCTTTTTTTTTTTCTTTTCCTACCCAAGGGTGTTTTTAGCTAGTTATTATACCAGTGCTAAGCTGAAATTTCCCATCTAAAAGGAAAGTGTATTCCCGTATTCCTAATCAGGGACCTGTCTTCATTTCAAGCAAGAAATATTTGTAATCATTGCCTGCTAGTAAGTATATTAACCTGCATTTCTGTTTGCATTATCATTTCTTTCATCATTTCAGCCCTGTCAGATACTGTATTACTAACAAAATCATTACTGATTCACTACCATTTATGAATTCAGGGTTATTGAACAGACACAAGCAAGAATATCTGTTTATTTTAATTAGTTTGTAGTCAGATAAAGGAATCAAAATGTGATGAATCAAATGAAAACCCATCACAAAAATGACTCAGTGAATCATCTATAACAATAGGCGGTGACAATAAAGGAATAAATCAAAAACCATGAAAAATGCACACCAGAAGGCAGCCAAGTGACCCGCTTAACAGCTCCCAGAAAATCCAGAGCTGGAATGGGAACACATATTTCTGGTATCCCTCACCCAGTGCTGTACTCCCTGTCTGAACATCCAGCCCTACACATTTAGCCACTGACATCAGCGACGGTCATATTTCAGGCAGTCTGTCTGTGGTGACACTAATTCAGCTTCTAAGGCTTGGGGTTTTTTTCCAGCTTTTCAGAACTCTGAAAGATGTGCTTCTCAAAACTAACTCCAAGGCAAGAAGCTAACAGGAAGAAGTGATTTCACTTCTAGGACCAAAAAGAGCTTTTTTTCCTGTAACTGACTTCAGTGCTTTAGATGCACTGTTTTATCTTGCAACCTGACCTAAAAGCCAGAGGCTCACCATGACAGAGATCCACAAGCATTTCTGAAATTTGTTCTCTTTGTACTAATGCTAGGATAAAAAGTTTAGTCATCATCCCCACCTATTTTGCCTTAAGGTCCACTCCTTAGACTTCATGTTAATTTACCCCTCTTTTAGATTGTTTTAGAGGTTGCCAATCCGTCTTTTCTACAAAGCCATAGCAAAATTTAAAAAAAAAAAACAACAAAAACTATTCCCTGGAATAGGCCATTTGGAAAACTATTTAGCATGATTAGAGTATGTATCCCAGCAGAAAAGCTGGGTGCTGGTCAGTAGCCAGCTGAACATGAAGCAGCAGTGTGCCCAGGTGGCCAAGAAGACCAATGGCATCCTGGCTTGTATCCACAGTAGTGTAGCCAGCAGGACCAGGGAAATGATTTTCCCCTGTACTCATGAGGAAGCATCTTGAGTGTTGCGTCCAGTTTGAGCCCCCTCACTGCAAGAAAGACCTCGAGGTGCTGGAGTGTGTCCAGAGAAGGGCAACGGAGCTGGGGAAGGGTCTGGAGCACAAGTGCTGTGAGGAATGGCTGAGGGAGAGGGGGTGTTTAGTCTGGAGAACGGGAGGCTCAGGGGTGACCTTATTGCTCTCTACAACTGCCTGAAAGGAGGGTGGGTGTAGCCAGGTGGGTCTCAGCCTCTTCCATTCCCAGCCCTGCCTCAGCCTGATTCCAGGGAGGTCTTCGATGTGTGGGGCTTGGGCTACCCCCAGGCTGCTGTGGTGAGACATCCTGGCTCCCAGTCCTAGGAAGCAGTGTTCTCACTGGATGCTCCTCTGAGACAACATGATCCAAACTGGGTTTCTTTCGGTGAATCCAAGCTTTTCCATCTCCATATGAGCATAGTCTATGAACACATACGTTCTTAGGCAATGCTGTGTTATTTTTTTATTTCATCTGTATAAAGCACTGAATAATAAACTTTGGAAAGTGCCAAGAAAAACTTTTCTTTGTGTAATTATTCAGCTATTTTCCCCACTTCATTTTTAGCACATGTGCAGTTTTCTTCCTCAAAGCTAAAAAAGTAACAGTTTTAAAACCTGTGTCTGATCTGAAAGGATGTGGTTGGGAGGAAGAGAAGTGGGTTTATTACAAAGATGTTTGTGTTCAGATAGCCTAACAGGAACTCAATATATTGCCATTGATTTTCAAGTGGTATAAATACGGTCTGCCCTCAGACTCTGCATCTCGAGGAATAATTGTTTACTAGTTAGCCATAAGGCAAAAGAAGTTTAAATAGTCACATTTTAGTGGCAGCTCTAAGATTACAATTGACTTCTTTTAGTCTTTTTTTTAAACCCTCTTTCAAAATACACCATTAGAAATCTTTTGACTCTTTGAAAATTAATATCTAGCTTGCTGCTTAAATTTACTGTATCCCAAGCCAAAAATTGTTCACAATTGCATTTGCCTTGAGCAGAGCACTGAGTAGGTTATGAAGCCCCGTTAATAGCACTACCAAAGAAAGACAAGAAAAAAGGAATTTCCCTGATTTACCCACAGCAAAATTATGCCACAGATGCCAGTGAAGTAGTAAGAGTTTTTTTAGTTCACACAATATACCTCTTTGAGGTCTAATAATTAATCATTTATTGCAAAATCTTACGTTGCAAGTCCACTGGCCCAGTGGACTCTTGGACTTGATCCAAGGCCCTTTAAAGTAATGCTTTTTTTTTCTTTTGATGTGACTGCGTCCTTTGATACAACTGTGTTTTGTGTCCATCCCTACTCTGCCTCATTGCTGACACTTACTCTCAAACACTAAATTAATGTTCTTTATACAAGCCCAACATCCTAGATAATGGGGAAAATAAGCAGTTGCCTTCAGCTCTTACATATCCTTGTGCTTCCAAGTACTACTGATCAGTGTCAAAGCTTTGTTCTCTGCTCTAACACTCTTTCCTACGGGCCCAGACTCTTTTGCAGAATAACCCTTCAACCCCATATATATGTGTGCATTAAAGCTTTCCACACATTCAAGCAGGAGACAACTCCATGCTGCTTGTTTAACAGAAGAAACCAGCACTGAAGGTGCTGAACCTAATTTATGCATTGCTGAAAGCCTTCCTTTTATGCTTTCAGCCAAGAATATTTGTGTTTTGTCCTGGGTAACAAATACGAGCATTTATTTTGGAACCACTATTAAATCTAGCATCATCTATCCTCCATCTTCCTACTGTCTTAATTTAAACACTACTCTCATTATCTATTTTTGAACTATCTACCCAGGTCCTCTTCCCATAAAACTTGTGTGTAACTTTGGAAGGAGTGAGTTTGAAAAGCTGTCAATATATTTTGTCATTCAAAATTCCAGCAGGAAGGTTCAGAGCACGATCAAGGCACAAAAGCCAGGTAAGCTGCAAGCAGTCTTTATTTCTGTCCTTCTCTTCCTACCTAAAATAAAGTCATATTCTACTGGAAACAGAGTTGACTTTCCAGGCATATGTCAGGCTCAAGGGAAGCAATTAGATGTAAAGCAGGCCACCTGGTATGACAGTAATTAGACTCTAGATCTGTTGTTATTAGGACCCAAAGTTGCACTGTGAATTATCTCAGAACTTTAGTTAAACCTGTAGTAACAACTTACTTTTATTTCTTAATTATTCTTCTTTTGGAACCCAGCTGAACAGAGGGCTGAGTGGCTCACTGAACTAGTGAAGAGTAACACAGCTATTTTCCTCTGTATTACCAGTAGAGATCAGAACCACCTTAGCTCTTATGAATGGTTATTAGCACAAGTCGCCCTCTGGCTTTTTGGCATCTACAGAGGATTAATTAAAAGACTCAAACTGGTGTGAAGTTACTGTTTCCTCCTGTCAGTTTAGACCCCATATAGGTGAGAAAATGAATCATAAGCTGTACCTACATTAGTATTAGCATTAGGGTTCAGGGCATTTGGTGACTCTTTGGTGACTCATCTCGGTGTACCCATTCACCATGCACAGATCACATTCACAGAGCTTACTTGGTGCAAACAAGTGAGATTCTTCCAGAAGAAATTGAACCAGAACGTCAGATTCTGACCTATACCAGGTGTGTTCCACATCTGATATGGACAGAAACAGTGAATCAAAACAGCTCCAAACCCTTGGCACAGCAAGAATGTACAAGATTAATTGTAGTTGGACCTGCACGCCCTAAACTTCTCATTATATAAATGATAGATCTTCAGCAGCAGATCTTTCAGTCCACTAAACTGGCCCTGTTGCATCAAATTTCTCAACATAGTAATGAGAGGCAATGGGTCGCTGGGATTTTACAGCACATGAAGTACAGGGAGGGAATGTTAACAAGATATCTTCATTTTCATTTATCTGTGCGTGGAACTTTGAAGAGAATTGTATAAACAAGTACCTAAACAAAGTCCCAGTACACATACTCCTTTGTAATGCAAAGTTAGAACCAACATATAAAACACAAAGTTAGGGGACAGGTGGGATATTACTATTATAATAGCATTTGTTGTGCCTAGGTGCTTCATTCAGACCTCTGAGCTTGGATACTGCCTATCAGGAGTCTCCTGTATGATCTAAAAAGTCTTTGTACACACTGGCTAGTAGTATTATTACTAGCACTAAGTATTAATGCCCAGGCTTTTATCCCACAATATCAAAATAGACAACCAAAACAGGATTCAATGATCCCTACTGACGGATGAATGCCGCTAAAGCCAAAAGCAGCTCTGTCAGTGTATTCACTGGGACATTTCACTCATACTACCCAACAACATCTGGCATAACATCCCAAGAAAGGCAGATGTTCTTGCAGAATACACTGACCTCATATTCGTCTACAGAGCTATATGAGAAAATGCACGGGAATGGGCACTTGTGGAGGCAGAAGTTTTTTCTTCATTTGCAGGCAACTTCAGCTGTTACACAACATAATTCCAGATTTTCTGTGGCTTTATATCAAAGGCTATAATTTAGTAGCTATGAGCTTGGAAGCAGAAGATTAAAAAATAATGGAAAACTTCTGTGGTGGGAAAGGGGTTGGTTTTTTTTTAAATTTTTACTCCATACAGGAGACATTAATTGGGAAGCTCTTTATTTCAATCATTACTGTGTGAAACCTATTAATAAAACTCATCTGGTCCATTGCTGTTGCCAAATCACAATTGTTTCCTGAAGTACATAACCACATACTCTACTTCAGTATCATAGGATTTTATCCCCATAATACTTCTATTTAAAATAGCGATAACATCCTTAGTTCAGGTTTTCAAACAGTGTTAATTAATCTAATTTTTTCTTTTCATCAGTTATGTTCTTAATTACTCCTACTTTAGCTCCCTTTGGATAAGAGAAGTTGCATGATCAGATTCTCAACAAATAGGATGACAATACTAGTGTGTGCATTTTATCTTTAGTCTTGAAAGTTATACAATATTATTACAAAAAAGTTTTTTTGCATTTCAAACAGCACAAATAAATTTTTAGTACATACAATCCCTCTATTTACAGGAAAAGATTAAATGCACTGATTTCAACTGAGGATTCTGTAAAACCTACAGCAAAACAAAATTCTGACTCTTTAACTGGCAAAAGAACAGCTAATAAAATTCTTTAAGATTTTGGAGAGATAAATCAGTTTTCAGAAAAGCCATGTATAGTAGACTGATAATTTGTACAGTAGCCTAAAAGTTCCTTTTAACCCCACAGGTAAAGGTCCTCATTACATTTTTA
The DNA here is from genome assembly GCF_000691975.1 of Corvus brachyrhynchos. Classification (NCBI taxonomy): domain Eukaryota; kingdom Metazoa; phylum Chordata; class Aves; order Passeriformes; family Corvidae; genus Corvus; species Corvus brachyrhynchos. The sequence continues at coordinate 562,059 of NW_008239647.1, forward strand.
ATGACCATTGACATTACATTAGAATAATATATTTATTAGCAGTTATTAAAAAAAACCAAAAACACATTGGCAACTTCTGTGAAGTTCAAAAAACATTGAATGTACTCAAGCTTTCCTGATAAACTTGTTCATACATACCTTTTACCCAGCTGTATCTTCATTTGCCTACTTGGTCATTTATTTTGATGCATTCTTCCAGACAACTAGAATCTGCCTTTTACATTTATACTTCAAAAGATAAAAATAGTATTTTCTGACCTTGTCATAAATCTCAATAAAATCCTTGCAATTTTTGCAAGATGCCTGGACAAACACGACTGTTTCTGAGAGACCAGTCCTGGAAGCAAGACACAAGATTCTGCTCAAGTGAAAATCTGAAGTAGCATGGTGCATTGACAAAAAAAATTTGTTCCAAGGTACTTCAAATTTCAGCTCTTGAACTAGCCAAAAAGAACATCCTGCATGACTATCCTGATGGAAATGGGGATAAAAAAAGCCACTTCCAAGGCAGCCAAGTCTCAGCTTCTCATAGATATTACTCAGGTCCCAGAAGCACTTTCAGAAACTGGTTGGCAGGTAATGCAGCGCATAGAATTGACTTATACTACATTCTCCATGGGACATGAAACTGAGCAGGAGGTTACAGCTATTCCCTGCACCAGCTAATATTTTTGCATGGTAGCTTCGTGAGCATCCTGCAGCATGAGTGCTAGGGAATAGCAGTATATTATTAAAGCAAAAAATCCCTAATTGAATAAGTAAAGCACCTCACACATCTTGCCAAAACGTCCATTATCAGAGTCCACCTACACTGTTCTGTACCCCCCACAGAACAGCTCACAAGCTCACAAGGCCTGTGAAACAGTGGCTTCTAGCCAGCTTCTTTCTGCAAAGAAATGCTACGAGGAGCACAGTTCTCCACGATAGAAATATATCACTTTAAGAGTTTGGCAGTCTTCTCTGAAGCAGGTCTAATGAAATAAATGAAGAGGTGAAAAAATTCAGACTTTCACAGCAAAATGTTTTATATATATCTATATGTATGTACACATTCCCCAGCATCAGATGCCAGCTTAGTGTGAGGAAGAAACAAGACACTGAGGGACTAACATTAGCCAACTACATCTCTTTGTTCTTGGGGGATCTAGCCCAAGTGGAAATTAGAGTATCTGAGTATTCCTACAGTAGATCTGAAATAATTGGTTTTTAGCTTAAGAGGGCTAAAAAGAGGGGATGACAATGCCTAAATACTGTGTATTTCAACAATTGACTAGTTCATAAATTTGTGTTGTTTCTTACTTGATACATCAACTCGAGAGTAACTAGAAGCAAAATTGTAAAAAATCATCTGTTTTTTAATTTTCATTTTTCTATTGCATTTTTAAATTCAGATTAATATTGCATCTACAATTTTGACTGCATTTTAGAATTATAAAAATTTAAAAGTAGTGGAGGTGAAGTGACTTCTTAAACTCAGTCTCAAAAAACTGCAGTCTTCATGTTGTCATCTAAACTTCAGATAATTAAAGTAGAACTTCAGCTTTTTTATTTCTTTGATGGGAATACGTGCAAATTTTGAAATGAAACAATGTCACAACTACAGGGGTGGTGGAATATTGAGGCTGCTAAGCTATGGCATAGAATATCTCTTTCTTGGTAACTGCAAACTCAATCATCTGGTACACTGATTAGAAGTCATGAATTTCCACCTCCCTGCCATTCCCCCTGTCACGACAAGGCAATTCCTCACTAGCCACAGAAGAGGACGGCTAAATTATTATCAAATTTCTGCAAGCTTATTTATGCATCTGGGTCGTATCCCAGTCACACTATGCAAAGCACACTATCTTTCTTCATTTTCACAATGCTACTGTAGATTTACACAGAGACAAGAAAGAGCTGGATTGGGCTGAGCATTTTCTGCAGAGGAATACCTGCCAGGGTCTCAGCACTGCCCTTACTGTGCATAGCAACAGTGCTCAGCATTGATACAGCAGGGAGGCCAATATCTCAGCTCTTCACCAGTGCATTCCAGCTGGAAGTCCAGACCAATGAATGATGTATTAGACATGTGAAATGGATCCCAGTGCATCACAGAAAGGAGAGGGGTTTTTGATGGGGTTTTTTTGGTAAATTCTATTACTTAGATGTTTTATGTGGGATTGTTTGCTCAATGGCTTAATACATCTGCTCTGCTACTGTCTGAAAATACATCAAGCTGTCAGGAAGGCAGCTTCCTAATAGCCCTCAGAGCATCAATTTCAGAGCATATTATAAACACTACTAATCCCCTCAAAATCCTTCCAAGGCACACAAGTCAATATTATTATTATTATTATTATTATTATTATCACTTTCTCTTTTTTACAGTCGTTGAAATTGCAGCAGAGAAATATGATCAGCCTTCATCAGCATTACAATGCGGAGGGTAGGTCCTCATGTGGCATAAAACTTGTTAATGCTGCTGAAATCAAAACAGGAATAAAACCATTATCTTATGTGAGAGCCTATACTTACGAAATGAGAGATCCTTAATTGTCATAGTGGGTAATTTTAATAGGAGATGGGGAGCTTAACAGAGTAAATGAATTGCAAAGACAGATCTTACCTACCTAACAGCTATTAAATAACGTTTCAAAATAAATAGTGTTTAAATACTTTTCAAAACATATTGCTGTGATTCCCCCAGAGATGTTACGCAGAGTTGTGACATGCTGGGGAGCTGTGCTGTGCTGT
>NW_008239647.1:564833-573880 GCF_000691975.1 Corvus brachyrhynchos
ACCAAAGGGTTTCAGGAAAACAATTTCATGACTATGAATATAAAGGAAATTAATCATCATGGAAAGTCAATGGAAATCACCTATTGGATCCTGTTTTCTGGTCACTGGCTAACGATATGTAAATCTTGTTTACTTCTTCCTCATAGATACTTGTGCCCATCTAGTTGACAAAGGCAGGTACTGGTTCTCTCCTTGCAGTAAGAAGCAGCACTGCAAGGGCCAGGGCAGAACCAAGTCTATCAGGTTTGCATTTTCCTTCCCTTGCTACAAGGAACAATGTGGGTGAAGTAGAAGTAAACTGAGTGAGAATCAATGGGCACAGAGCACGAAAACAGTGTTGGCTCCATTTTTCTAGGCTTTTACATGAGAATACAGGGGCGGTGAATTGGGAGCCACTCCTGTCTCTGAAAGTATTTGAACAATGGAACTTGACTTCTCTTTTCCCTATATATCCACATAATAAGGAATTCAGATTTTTCCCAAAATCCAAGCCACAATTTAGGAGCATTAGTTCATTTTAGGGAGATGTTCAGTCTTTGTGAATGCTCACAAAAATCCTGCTTGAACATGTAGTAATATCTTAATGTATTAGCATCTGTAAATAACAGATGTTATTGTGTAAACAACAAGTGACACGAGAGAGACCCTACATAAATAAATTTCTAAGCCTGTCACTGTATATAACTCAGCTGCTTTACCTTATGCAACATTAAGTGGCAGAGTTTTAAAGCCGTCAGGGTTAGTTAGTGGTGATGATATAACGATGTAAAAGGAGATAAATTACTCCCTGCTCTTTGCTGGCCTGCCGTACTAACTGGCTGCTTTCGGATGAGAAGCAAGACCTGCGCCTGTAAAATCTTGTAGTCCTTGCAGGTTTGCAAAGACAGCCCATGGAACCTGGGTGCACAAATGTCCCAGGACTGAAGCCAAGCCACACTCTTTTTTCAGTAAGCCACTGGCAAGTGTTCCCATAAGAACAATTTTTAAGTGCTAATCTCCAAGGCAAGGTTTAAAATCATATGATCTAGACGCCAAAGCCTCTCTAACCCAACACTGACTCCTTGGTCTGTCCAGTGCCTTGGCTGAGAATTTTATAAAAAATAGGAAAGCTTTATTTACTCAAGTATTGCTTTCAAAACAAGAAGAGCTCAACTGTCTCGGAACAGACTTCATTAGCGAATTGGCAGAGGCAGCACAACCATGGGAATAAATTTATAGGCAGGATGAAGCTGTCTCTTTGAAACATAAATTGACTGCAAACAGAAAATCACAGTTCTCACACACTACATTGTCCAATGATTCTCTAAAGAACACCCATTCCCAAACACAGCCTGCCAAGTGTCAAATACATTATTAACTAGAAGTAAAAACTAAAATAATTTCTCCCTAGATTCTCCTTGGGGAACTGAACCTTTATACTGTCCTTAATACAAAGTGCTTTACAGGCACAGTGCAATCCAGTACTAATGCACTACCTATCAGAATAGATATTTAAACAGCTTTCCTAGTGTAGAATTTTGAAGCAATAAAAACACTTTCAGCTTCTATGGCAACTTTACCCAAGGTTTTCCGAGTAATTTAAAAGCAATAATTAATTAAAGCTCCCTGAGTTAAAGACATAATGACAGCACTTTCCACAGGGTAAATCAGACAGACTCCCAGAGGTGTCATACAGGGCTGTGCACAGGGCAACAGAGCTGGAGACTGGATCCCTGGGGCATCCCCATGTCTATGCCCTGCATTAAGCATTGGATACTTCACTCCCTCACCCTACACATGCTCTTAATGCTCAGCAAATTCTCATTACAACAAAGACACCGTGAAGTGGCTTTAGTGCTTACTGACAGTAAATGCACATTATTATCTCTGGGTGTTTTTATTTTGTTTTAATATGTTGGGGGGTTTTGCCTTTTACTGAGATGATCTTCCTTATTACTAAACAACCAAAGAAGTAGAGAGTTACCAGGGGCTGCCTACATTAGTCTCAAATGTCTTTTCAGTGTATTAAAGTGTTTTCAATTACCTCCTAATATACCTCCAGGGAGCCTAAGAGAATGGAAGGATTAGTAGAGTAATGAGTTTAAATTATTTAAGGGTTTGGGGTATTTTTCCCCCGTCTTATTATGTGACTTTGTTGGATTTAATCCTAGACCAGAGATATTTGACAGTACGAGCCAGGTTATGTCTAATGACTAATGTTGATCCCAAATCAAAGGGTTGTGAGAAAAGAATATTAAAATGCAAATTGTGTTTCCATCTCCAAGATGATACAGTAAAAAGCATAGGGAGATCTGCTTTATTTTGCACTGATTGAAACAATATTTCTGTTTTAGAAATTTCTGAAACTGGTAAGACTCATGAATGGTAGATTAATTTATTAGGCAGGAATATCCATGAGTAAAAGAGGGCAAGTGATCAATTATTACTTTAATGCATCATGGCATAATAAAATTCCAGAACTCAGCCAGCTGAATCAAATATTGGGGCAGGGGGGCGGAGTGGGCGGGGAGAAATTTCATTTTTATTACATTCAAGAATTGGAGATACAAAAATCACACTCTAAAATGCACACTGAAAGTTCAAGACCAGGAATTCAACCAATGTCCCCTGAGCCCTACTTATATCCCTGATGGGCCAACAATCCACACGAAGCAATAATGCCAAGAAAACAAAAATGAAAGCAGAAAAATGAAAACCAGACCATGGTTCTAGAGGGAAGAAAACACATGCTTTACAGAAGATATTTATCATGTCACAGTCTTCCAATTTCAGTCTTAATTTTTTCTAATCTGGTATGTTGCACTGCTGGTCCTGCCTGTGCTGTAGGTCACTTTCAAGTCTTTCCTTCTTCCTGCAGTATTCTATTCCACCTGGCTATTGTTGAAGGCAAATCTAATTTAGCTGCCAAGTTAATTTTTCTGAACTTGAAAAATTAGGCTACATAACACTTCCATCATGGTGACTGTCAATATCTTCACCATAATTAATGCAATTTCCTTCACACTGGAGCTTGAACTTGGCTTCTATCCTATATGGTCCTGTGAATTAAACATGGGTTTTTTGATGGCAGTCCCAATACCACAGTTTTAGTTGCTGATTTAAAATGAGGATCTAGACATTTGGCTTAGCTCCTACGTTTTGCAATGGTTACCTAATTAATGTGGACTATGAAGCATAGCATATTCTCAGCAACAGAAAATATGACCAGACCTCACTGTTCTTCAACTCTGTGTATTGTCAGCATCACAGCTGTATCAGAATTTACAGATGTCCTCCATTCTAATGTGTCACCTATGAAAAACACTGGGGACCATGAGAAATCAGTGAAAAACAAAAATACGTGTGAAAGATATTTCAAATAAAAATCCCAATTGCATTATATTGTGGAAGAGTACCAAACATGTATTGAATAGAGCTGTTGGAACAACAGTAAGTTTGAATATTTTTTCCAGTATTTTTTTCTTCCCTCACAGAAGTAGATAGTCAAAACGGAAACTTTAGGAAAAAAAAGGTTTGGTTCTGTAACCTACACCTCCGGATCCAATATTGAATTTCTTGAAAAATAAACTCATGTCAGCTTCTTGAAGAGATCCATGGACTAGCATCAAGCAGAGAAACAATCCTGAGTTTGTAATTCCTTATGCTCAGGCAAACCTTTAATCAAAAGGGAGTGTCTTTGACTGGTGTTGACTACATACAGATGCCTGCGTGCATATATATATAATATATATATATGTATATATGCACACAGGCATTTATAAGTATGTTTATTTCAATAGGTTTTTTCCTGACATTTTTAAATTTTGTTTCCATTTTTCCTTCTCCCTCCTCCAAAAAACACTGCTGGAAAAGTCCTGGTGTATTTCTGCTAAAAGAGGGGAAGAAATTCTGTGGATAGGCAAGCACTTTTTTTTGTCTCTGCTCTTGTTGTGAACACCTGACTGAATTTTGGTTTTCTTCATCCATTATAATATTTTATCTATCTTTGCTAACATATATAATGACTGCTGTTGATCCAGAGACAGGATTTTTTTCTCACTGATACTTTCATAAGACTGAGTAATCATACATGAGTATGTGTAGAGATTCAATTTGAAACTAAAATCTAAAATATGTCAGATACATGAGATGATCAGAACAGTATACACAAAATTATCACAGAAATGAAAACAGAAAAAATGTATCAAAGCCGCAGCTTCCATAAAAGTGATCTAAACATGAATAATCTTAAAATGGAGACATTTCCCAGTAGTTTGCCACCAGAAGCAGTTCAGAAATCAGAGCTGGACAAGAGCTATTAATCTCATACTGTACCCCAAAACCACATTTTTCATTGCTTTCACTGCTACTGTGATCTCTCATGACAAACTCAGCCTACAGAAGGTATCAATACCTTCTGATGAATGCTATGAAGAGTGACCAGTGTGTTTTCAAGGACACTTCTTCGATACTTGTACTCCTCTTCATCTTCCTCTTCAGCACCCTTAGTAGCACACTTAGGGGAGTCTCTATGTGTTGCCCAGCCTAGACAGGACTGTAGATGGATACATCCTGCTAATTCTTGTGCTAAAATCCTGTCTGCGTTCACACACAACCCAGAAGTTCAAACATTGCCTGCAGTAGCAGGATTCTACCTGCAACCTCCAAAGCAGCAGCAGCAGCAGATGTTTTGGCTGGATGTTAAATACTTCCCCACACCCCCAGGACATTTTGCATGCTCAGAGCTGCTACCCAGAGGCACAGGAACCCAGAGGTGTGGAAGAGATGTGCACACATATTGCCCAAGTGCCCTCCTCCTGCTTCTTGTAAAATGTGTTAATGTGAATAGACTGAAAGTTTTAGCCTGAAGTAGATTAAATACATTATGTATAATGGCAAATTATGCAGATTTATACCAGATAATCAGTTGGTGAGCTTTCCATTAAAGACAGCTAATGTCCAAATAGAATAGTTTGAACTCGAACAAATAAGTTCAGATTGTTCCCACTGGGCACATCACTTCAGACTCCTATAACACTACCTTGTGATTGCCTCTGAAAAGTGCTTTTTCCTATTTTATTCGTATTTCAACCTGTTCTTTTTTGCTCTTTCGTGGACCCACCCACCTCCACCTTTCAACTCTTTTACTTTGGACAGAAATACTAAAAATGGATTCTAAACTGTGCTGTGACAAGCAAAATACAGTGCAGAGAGAGCTTGGAACCTATTTCTGATGGGAGGAATTCTCTGGGCCTTACCACTTTGATAAACTAAGGTATTAATGACAGGTTTTGGCAATGCGGAGCAGGAAGAAGAAGGTAGAAGGATGATGCTACTATTCTTTACGAGAGAAGAAAAGGAAAAGACAGCCATGGCCCCGAACAGTGCCTTCCCCAAAAAACTCTTGGAATTTGAGCTCAGGCTGCTATCAGAAAATTTCCTGTTTGTTCCAACACATGCTTTAGGAGCAGTGGCTCTCTAAAGAATGATGCACAAATTCAGTGGGAACAACTGGTTTATTCAGCTTGGAGAAGAGGAGATGGAGGGGAGACCTCTTTGGGGTCTTTAACATCATCATGAGGAGAAACAGAGAGGTGGTACTGATCTCTTCACTCTTGTGACCAGTGACAGGACTCAACGAAATGGCATGAAGCTGAGTGAGGGTAGGTTTAAGTTGGATATCAGGAAAAACTTTTTCCCACAGAGGGTGGCTGGGCACTGGAACAGGCTGCCCAGGGAAGTGGTCACAGGACTAAAGCTGTCTGGCTTCCAGAAGCATTTGCACAATGCTCTCAGGCATATGGTGTGACTCTTGGAGCTGTCCTGTGCAGGGCCAGGAGTTGGACTCAATGATCCTGATGGGTCCCGTCCAGCTCAGCATATTCTGTGATTCTGTGAATTGTACTCTTGAAACCAACCCACTGGACTCTGACATTGAAAATTTCTACTGCCAGAGAGAGACCTTCTCTGTAAAGTCAAGTAATTTTTTTGTATCTGTCCCTCATTTTCCATCATTTGTTCTCTTGCTATGCAGGTTGTAACCACCGCAGGAACAAGAAGTTTCTTACCACGTTTACACTACACATAGTACTGTAGGGACCTCGTTAGGCTGGTGCTTTGTGTTAGTGTAATCCTGTTTCCAGGTATGCAACACATGAATGCTCACATCATTCCCTGGGAAGAGTAGAGCCAAATGGCCAACTTAAAAACAGCTGATGGTTCTGTGTGCTTGCACAAGGCAGATCCCTCAGACAATAAGGTATAGCTTTCCCAACACTTAACAGAATCAAACTTGCGGACTTGTGAGAAATCTAGGCTCAACCTGGATGATCCAAGACTCAGGTCTGGGAGAAACCCGTCATCTGAAGAGCCCAGAGAGAAATGATGTGGAGTCCTAGCTTTTTTCCTGAGAAGAAATTTAAACACCTTCATGGCAGCAAGCTTTTGACACTCTGGCCCCTAAATCAAGAAGAAACAGCCTGGCAGAAATATCCGTGCTGGGCCCCCAGTGGCATTCCCACAAGCTGAGTTCAGAGGAGGAATGATTGTGGACACAGCAGCTGAGCTAAGACTGTGAGATCTGACAACTTTATTGCCCTAAATTATCAGACACAGCTGAGCAGCAAACATGGCACAGACTGAAATGACATTGCAGCCTCTCTGCTTGTGGAGACAGTTTCCTGATGAAATGTCTTATTCAGTAATAGCAAAATAAGAAATTGGGGACTCTTTTTCCTACTTCCTTTAGTAGTACCACTAAGCTCATGCCTGTTTAAAGTGCATATTGATTTTTGTTTCATGCAGAGAAACTGTAGCTTGTTAGGAATAGTACTCGGTTTTGGTTTGGTTTGAGGGGTTTTTGTTTGTTTTCTTTGGGTTTGGTTTTTTTTTATGTATTTTCTTTTTTTTTAAATCCATCCTAGCACTGCAGATGCCAGTATCAGTGCATTTTCTTTAATGCTTACACAGGAGGGCATATATAAAGATCCAGACTTATCAGGCAGGATTTCTGGCACACTTACCATGTAATGGTCTGTCAGTTGTACTCTGCCATTTCAGAGAGAGTTTCTAGATTGTTCAGATGAACAGTCTGACTACATTTATCTTCAGGAAATGAACATGACCTCAGCCTAATAACTCCCACCAAGCCTTCTTTCACACAGACCCAAATTTCTTGTGTGTCCCTCACTGAGGAAATGCACTTTGGTCTGACCTTGCAATCTATAATAAAGAGAAGTATTTTATTTATGAACAACTACCATGGTATTGTTCATAAATTTGTTATTTTAGGGTTTACATTTGACCCTTGGTTATGAGAGATAACCTCTATAAGACTAACAGTGCTAACATGCTCTGCTGTCCACTGTTAACTCTGCAGAGCACTTCCAGCAGGGTTCTCCATGGCAGCTGCCAAATATCTGCATTTTGACCCAGTATCCCAGTAAGGCACCCTTCTTGCCCCACATTGGTCCCACCACAGCTGGGAGATCAGGGAGGGATGAAAGGTCTCCAGGTGCTCAGATAGGCAGCTGCTTCTCCAGACAGATCTTTGGGATCTGCTGAATATGAGGTATGGGCTAGGCACGATCACTGCAAAAACAAGTATGAATAACAAGGTAGTGGGTTTAGGGGCTGTTATTTCACTTTGTGAAGATCTGGGAACAAGAGCACATGCATGAGTGCATTCAGCTGTAGCAACCCTGCAGAGCCAGAAAAGACTGCACAGCTCACCAGCAGAAAGGTTTTCTTAAAGCAGACACTTCTAATGGTGGGGAAAGTAGTCTTTGATGGTTACCTGCCTAATACTCCTCAGTTTAAAGTGAACACAGGACTGCATTACCTGCAGTAACCTGCCCATAACAATGTGTTCTCACTCACATTTTGTATGAATTTTAGCCTCTTTTCACAATTAGAATGTGTGAAAAAAGTTTACCTTAAAACAAAGTTTAGAATTACCAAATTAAATAGTTCTAAATGTCTTTGCTATGTCAAATACCAGTAATAAGGAGGCCTGAATACCACCCTTGATCTTCGCTACTTTAGTAACACCAGCAAATAAAAAAGGCTGGGCATTATTATCTAGACAAGCTTTGCTAGACTGCTACAGCTTGCATCATACATCTAAACTCTTATCACAAGCTACAAAAGAGATGAGAAGCCTATATTTGGGCAAATGTCATATTTCTGTTTACTTTGCTATTTTTTCGTCCCTCAGTTTATATACAGTACTGGTAATGACTACATTTTACCAAAACATTTTTAAAATTTAGAATGGTTTTTCAATTCCACTGGATTTTTTCTGAGAGACAAAAAATTAAAATTAAAAAAAAAAGCTTGATTAAAATACAGAGAAAATGGAACTCTTCAGAAGAAAACCTCATTTTTCTCTCTACAATTTCCTGGGTTTCTTTCTGAAATTTAATATTATAATAATAGTCAATTTGAACAATAAAAACCTTGTCAAATGAAAAGTGGGCATTTTTACCTATTCTGTTAGTGTTATTTGCCTACATTGCCTCTAGTACATGTCCTAGTGTTAACAATGCAGATAGAAAGCACCATATTGACAAGTAAATTACATCAATTACAGATTTTTCACATGGTCCTTCATTCCCAAGAGATTTACTTTGCTATTTCATCTCACTTTTACATGTTAAATCAATACGTGTATTGGCATGTATCAGTGACACACAGTACCAATTACTGGCAAATTAGATCCTGACACAAGGCACTGATTTCTAATAAAGGTGTTGACCATGGCTATATTCACCATACCTTATAATTAATAATTATGTGTTCTGGCACATCCTAGCAGTTTTAACCTGAGCTTTTCCGGTATTTGTAACAGCACAGGAATATTCTATGGGCTATATTATTTCCCATGACTCCTATGGAAGAGCTTCTCCATAGTGCAGTAGCCTTTCTTTGCCTGAGTAACAATGGCACTACTGATTACCCTTAATGAAATTATTATGCTGTGTGCACAAATCAAGCACAAAGAGCAATCAGGTGGAGAATTAGATTGTTTTAAAAAAACTGATCTTTATTCTTGCTAAATGTCTGCTGAA
>NW_008239647.1:573904-579938 GCF_000691975.1 Corvus brachyrhynchos
TGAACCTTGAAAACAGTAATGAGATGGCCTTTAAATTCCTACTGCTTTGATAAGAGATGAGAGGTGCAGCCAAATAACATTTCTTCCAGTTTCATAGCTATAGCTTGCAGGCACTGCTCTGCCTAGGGGTTACTTACAGTGGAAGTTACGAAAGAAGAACTTGAACTGCATATGTAGTTGGTACAGATATATAAATATTTTATGGCACATTTTATGTAGAAATATGGAGATATTAAACCTCAATCAGTCAAAAAAAACTCTGAAAGGAAATGAAAAGCAAAAAAGTCCATTAGTAGCTAAACTGGTTCTGGAGAATCAAGATAATACTAGATAAAAACATTAAAAAACAAAAGGTGAATTTGATTTTGTTTGTGTGCAGCCCTCTCCTAATATAATCAGTTGCTTATAAAGTGATTTTTTATACAGCCATGCAGAACAGCTGCCAAGGCCTTTCTGGTTCTTCTTACACCCCAAAATGTCTGGATAATGGCACCTAAACTCAAATTTTGGACCATGACCAGATTCTCCTCTTTCCAAGGGATCAAGACTTTATTAGAAGATATCTCAAACATTCAAACACAGACACCTCTCAAAAGCCTGAAGCATTCAACATTTATGGTTTACAGCAGCCACATTGTTTTATTTTGCTCTATACTGCCAAAGGACTGACTGGACATGGACTGAAAGCAAATTTACTCAGGCCAAGGACAGCCCTTGAGGAGATTCCAAGTGGTTCCTTCAGTTTTTCAAGGGAAATTCAGTAGTCATGGGCATTTGAGCCATTTAAGCCAATTTGAATAAGCAAGCCATTTGGCAGCTCCCTGCAAACAACTCATCCTTGTAAAAACCAGTCCTAATTGGCCTGGACAATATTGTCTTCTGATCCATTCCTTGTTTGGTGTTACTTGTGAAGTGCCTGGTTAATGGACACGCTGCCAAATATATCCTTGCGTGCCCTTGAAGTGCACTTTCATTTTACTCCCCCTGCCTTATTCAACACTTCTAGGCTTTTTTTAGCATTCTTTCTTATGTCCCATTTCTTACAAATCCTTTCCAGGCAAGGTAACATAGCCTTAGGCAATACACTTGAGCAAATGACACAAAAAATGTAGGTAATTGGTCTAGAAAGCTAATTAAAGAAAACTTTTGATGACTGCTGTTGGATCCAAAAAAGGCATATCTTAGTGCAAGTTACAGGAAAATTCTATATTCTAACGGAGAAATTGGATGAAAATGAACCAGGAGTTTCCACAACAATATATTCAGGAAGCTATTTTACTTCCTAGTCTATTAATGTGCTACAGTTGTCACACCTAGAAAATACAAATCCGCTGTCATCAACACATTGTGAATGGCTGAGGGACGGAGTTTCTCTGCTGTGTGCATTTTCTAATGTTTCAGGTGTCCAAGGATTTACCAGTCCAGTTGCTGCAACAGGGCATGCAGCTGCCAAGTTTTTGTATGCACAAGGTACCCCACCTATCTTTGCAATCACAGAGATTGGGTGCACAGGTAGAAATGGGAAGAATGCCTAAATCTTACTGGCTTCAAACTTTGCCTGCTCCTCAGCCTGTGCAGTTCAGCAAATTATCCCAGACTGTCCTTGTGGCTGCAGTAACTTGCAAAACAGAGACACCAGGTGCTGAGTATGTGAGAGCAGAGGAGATGACTCAGAAGAAACTTCACTAATTGCATAAGTCTTCTGGGTCTGCTGCCAGTTGGCAGAGTGTAGCAGCTTCCCTAAGTTTCACTCACTGTGCTGCTCACTTCTAGATTGGGAAGAGGGGGCTGGGGGCAGCATCTTTCTCCACTTAACTTGAATTAAAAAAAAATAGAGGTGTTTCCACCCACCTCACTGCTGATGCCTGTCATGAAGCAGAGATGCCTCTGCAAGACTAGTGTTATTCAAAGAGTTTTTAAGTTCTTCACTTCAATTTACATCTAAGGATCTGGGGAGGAAACCACTTTTTCTGTCTAGAAAAGCACCAGACTGCAGCATAAGAGGTCGTCTCAAGTGGCTGAGAGACAAAAAAACATAAGATGAAGCATTATTATGAATTCAAACATTAATGCCAGAGATTCTTTCTTCCTTGAGCAAGCAAAGATTTGGCATTTCACAGTTAAATTAAAAGGCTATTTTGCCACAACTCTTAAATAAACACTGAAAGCTAAGCAGCACCTGATCTTTCCTCTATAAAAAACAACAGAGAATTAAAAACTCTTTTTTTTTTTTTTTTTAGTCAGATCATTGTCCCACAATAACAACAAAGACAAGATTCTTTCAGGTAGGATGTTTTTAGATTGGTGGGGTATAAATCCCCTGAAGACCTTCGTGATCAGTATGAATTAGGACAGAAATGGGACATGACAAAAACTATCCCACATTCTGGGCAATTTTCTCTCCATTCTTAAAGCCTGAATCCTGACTACTTTCCAAACCTCCAGTTTCCCTGAAGAACCACTGTGACAGTTTTATTCAGAAAGTCAGCCTTCAAAATGTCAATTCAAAATAGGTTGCAGATGTTTTGCATGAGGAGATTGATTCCTGTTATTAATTTCTTGCTTTGTTTGAACATAGCTCTGACGAGTCTCAGTTCCCTCTTCTCCTATTTCTTCTCATAAATGTAAATTCACAAAGTATCAGGATACAAACTAAGCTGAATTGTACCATCTTCATCCCTCTGCATCTTGACCTAGCCCATGAAGTCCTGATGTCTGAGGAGGAAATAACCAGCAATTTTAATTTCTTTGAAATAAAGAGAAGCTTGTCTAGTCCCTGACATGATATATTCTTTCTTTCCTTTTAAGACAAAAAATAAGCCTATATAGCAGCCATGAAATACCAAGGACAGGATACTGCACACATAGGTGCTCTACACCTAACTATAGAATTTTCTCCTTTTGCTTAGCAATGTAGTATCTGTGGTTTTCTGCTTGCCTATCACTGGACTGCTGTAAAAACTCTGTACATTATAAATATGCATCAACTGGACTCAGAAAATAAGGTAGAGAGGAGAGGGAAATGATCTGTCCCGAGTTACTCAAGTGAACGGCAAAAAGTCGCGGAAGAAATGAAGAACTTAACTCCCATTCTCCTGCTTTTCTTCATCATTCAGGCAAAAACTATAAGCTGTATCTGTCTGCAAACTCCTGCCAAAGACATGGCTTTGTCTCGGCCATTTCATACTGCGGTAGGCAGAAGCCTCGATTGCTGCCAGTGCCCCCAAACATTCGGCACTCTTCTCATTGCTTGCCCCAGTGCCAAGTGACAGAAACCTGCTTGTGACTGAAAGCTCAGGAATCTCAGTGTCAGCTCACTTCTGCTTAGCTTAGCAGTCACATCAGCATCTGAAGGCTCTGCCTTCCAAACCAGTGCTTGCATCTATTTGATTATGGAAATGCATGCAGAGGTCCAGTTAAGAAAAAATCCTAGCCTGTCTGAAATACTAGTGGTATAACCCATCTGCCCAGGGAGAAAAGAGTTCAAGTAAAGGCTGCTTAGTAGATATTAAATAGTTTTAACCCTCAGTGGTGAAGCAAAAGTCAAGGCTTCATATTTGATGCATGTGCTTCAAACCATCTCACCTCATCTCACAGGATGCACTTGCAGAGGGGCAGAGGAACACGGAGAGCGTGCAGCAAAGAGTGCATGAGAGAAACTAAACAGGATCTGAGATCTGCTTGCATCTGTCAAGACCTCTCTTTAAAGGACTGTCAGTCTGAAAAACAAAATGGCCTGAGAGGGGTTTAATACATAAATCAGGAGTGATATACAAAGAAGACATTAAGACTGAGTGCTCCTTGTCTCTTCCACCACAAGAACTAACAGGAACCAAACTGGGGTCCTAGAAGCCATGTCCAACGCAAAGAAAAGTGTGGTTTACTACAGGTAGCAGACCTGTGAAACTCCTGGACAAAAGAAGACAAACTGGACGTGTGCCAAATAAAGAACTGTTCCAAAAAAAATCATTAGGGATTAGGAGATGCACTGAAAAATGGGAGTCATGTTCTAAAAGAAATCAGAGGTCTGGAAAGTAATGAGGTAAGAAGTACTAAATGTTCGCCCTGTTCTTGCTGATTTGTAACCACCTTGTACTGCTACACCTAAAAAGAGAGTACTGATTAGATAAATCTTATTTGACCAGTGCAGCAATATTCTGTTCCATTCTTACACCAAATTCTTTCTACTCAGGCCTGCCACAAACTGCTCACAAATATTTAGTTTTGCCATAATAGGATGAACCCCGTTGGTCTGGTCTGAAACCAAATTAGAAAAGCATTTCTTCCGTTGCAGGGCAGAACACTGAGACCTCACACCGTTAACCTGAATATTTGCCTCTGAGTGGTTTCCTCACCCACACTGACCACAAGATTCCAGGACCTGCGCCACTGTTCAGTCATGTGGACAAACACATCATTTATGCTTGATCTCATATTTGTATCTTTGTATTTATTTGATATTTATTTGATTTATTTGATCTTTATATTTATTTAACATAGTACACCTACAGGCAAACTAGTCTAACAAATCAAGAGAGCAATATTGACTGTTGGTGTAAGGGCAACAATGGTGAAGGATTTGCCTTCCCTGCATACACCTAAATTCTGGATAACATGCTTTAATGAGATTGTTACAAGCAGGGGAGTGTAACTCATTTTTCATGGCCTCCCTCACCTCTCAACCTCTCTACTGAGTTTGACAACCAGGAGGGAGACAATTAGTAGCTGTGGTGAGGTGGATGCATATTTTATGAGTTAACTGGCAGAGCAGAGACACTCCATTTTCTTTAATGTGTTTAGACAATGAGCTGGGCTGGGTGAACTTGAACTGCTGACCCTGTGCAATAAACCACCATGTGGTATTACCACCCTCTTGAGCCCCACTGCCTCAGAAGACTAATTTTTAAATTTTGACTTAAAGCAGTTCCTTAAGGGAGAAAAACCTAACAGTCATAACACTTGTAGAAAGAAATCACACATCCAAGGGCTTTGCTTGTTTTTCCTTAAAGATAGCTACAATGGTATCATTAAACTACCATGGGCAAATCTGAACAACAAGGCAAGCTGCAAAATTTTAAGAGCATATTAACATCAGTAGTTCAAATATCAGCCTGCATTTTAGTCTTATGAGGTGCAGATACATACAATATCTACACATATAGCAGTAGCATGATGGATGTTCTCCTTGCAGAACTGTGATGATAACACCAACAGGTGACAAGACAGTTGCATTTCTAGTTGTACCTTGATGAAGGGATGCAAAATGCAGCTGAAAGAGCTTATAAACTTGTACACTGGGTTGATAGAGTATGAAATCTTGAAACAATAGACTATTTTCTTTCCTGAATAGGACTACACATTATGCTGCCCATCTCTTCTTTCATTCTAAAGAAATATTTTTTCCTGTTGGAGTGGAGCAAGAGTACATGCACATAGACTGTACTTAGACTGTACTCAATCTAAGTTCAAGTGCATGTTAATGAGATAATAAAAGTTACTTGTTAAATACTGTTTGATCTGTTGGAATAGAATATATTCTAATGATACAATTCAAGGCAGTATTAGCATTTTGAAAACTACTGTCCCCTGGATAGTTCAAATGAGGAAGTCTAGATCCTTGGCACATATGTATTTGGCTGTGTCTACAAATACCTCTTCAGTAAACTCTAGGACATAAAATTAGAAGCATTGTGTTTCTATTTTGAAGTCATTTCAGCTAACTAGAACCTTAATATTTCCTTGAAAACAACTTCAAAAATAATTGTATGTATGGGACTGAATCCAACTGACAGGCACAAATAGGTCTAACCTTTGAAAAAGTACAGAATTTGAAAGAAGCTCTACACAGCTGTGCTGTTTCTTCTTTTAGTTCCACTGCTTCCCCATATCCAGTTCCTTTTGATTTTTTCATCTTTCATGTCTCCCTAGTGACAGTTCCAGTAAAGCATTCATTCAGGAAACTTCACTGAAATTAATCCACTAGTATCATGACAGTTTCCAGCAGCAGACAACCTTTCTGCAGAAAAGTACTGAG
>NW_008239647.1:579968-605278 GCF_000691975.1 Corvus brachyrhynchos
AGCAGAGAAGCTCATATCACAAACAGGACAGCTTTATTTATTTTAAAACCATGACAAGCTCTTTGTCCAAAGGCACCAGCAACATAAATAGATAAACCTGAATGAAACTGTGCGTAGCACTTCCTACAATTATTATTGAAGTATTTGTTTGTGCTTCAGCTCCTTTTGGGAGCCTGGATCTCTCGAAAAATAGAGGCTGGGATTTAAGAATATTACAGGAATAATCTTAATCTTCCCCCTAGGGACAGCTTGGATAACTTAAAGTAAATTCAATCTTTAAAATCTAGTAGAGTTCAAAAATGTAGAGTTCAGCAGAGCAATGTACAAAAACTTCCTGGGGGCCAGAATAACTGACCTAACAATATTCATCTTTCATGCTGTTTTATTTACAGCAGGTACTGTTTTCCCCTTTATGTAGTGACACCTGAGTAATGTTGCATCCTTGCAATGGCAGTGCCTATTTCTGGCTAGTGAGCCTGTTCCAAGTGGGCATGAAAGAGCTCTGAATGGCAGGTAAATTTCTTGCCTGCATGTTTCTAATTAGCCCTGGCAGCCTGTTCCAATGCCTAAGGACTAAACAAAAGAAAAAAGGAAAAGTAAAGATGGGTAAGGAAGGATGAGAAAAGAGGATGCTAATGATAAATAACCTGTTTTAAAAGCAATTCCAAGTGGCCAAAAGCCTGAGAGCAAGTGTCTCAAGAGGTTCTGCTTCAATCATTTCCACTGTGATGTGCATATGCTGTAGAGAGAATATTTACAAACTCAACTTTGTGTTACAGTCATGGGATTATAAGTAACTGAATCTCATTCAAAATTCAGTAATTTAGTGGGAGTTTAGCATGTGAACATGGGTAAGATTTGTATAAATGCTGCAATAAATGAAAATTGTTCCATGAATGATAGCCTCAGGTTTATAGCACGTAAGGGATATATCTATAGCAAAAACCCCTCCACGATCCAGCTGATTTTCCAAGACAAATACAGTTATAGAATTCATTATTCATCAATGGGAACAGTCCCTTCCACACTGCTGCCCCTTGCTAATTAGCTCTTTCATATATGGGGCCCAAGTTTTGATCAGCCTCTTCAGCATCTGAGGCATCACTCCCCACATACACCCCTGCACAGGCAACGTGCAGAGGCTGCAAGAGCACACAATTATGAGGAAGAAAGTCATTCCCTGACATATGAATTCCATGCCTACAAACTTGTCCAAGCACACTGAATTTATTAGCGTGCATGCAGCTAGGTAGGGTTTGCTCCTGAGGCAAATGAGGAGTAACTTAACCTTCCTAACCTTGCATGGGAGAAGTTCTGGAGAGCTCCCATTAACTGAACTAGGGAAGCAGTAACAGAAAGCCTGGGAGATTCAGGAAAGGATGGCCTTCTAAACTGATATTTCTGTTGAAATTACTTGCCTGCTTAAAAGCAGATGGGTCAGCATAGTGAAGCTGACTGTGAGCAAGACCTCTGCTCCTCCAACATGAAAATTCCAACTAATGCCGACAAAGCACCATTATGCCTACCCAGCACTCTGCTTAAGATCCCACAGGGTACTTGCATATCAGCTTTTCACTATGAAGTAGAATGATATGCTAACAAAAATACAGAGCTTTGATGTCAAAGAACCTATGTTTCCCTCCCACTGGTGTGTGGTCCCCAAAGGAATGATTTCTGGCCCTGCTCTTGTCTAATTAAATCCCTGAAAATTACCTTTAATTTCACTTCTGACTGGACACTTTTTAGGAATGAAAATCTGCTCACATATACTGGCCTAGAAAGTTATAGAGACTTCCAATTCCAACCTCCTTAGTATGAGGACACTTGACTAAATATTCAGACCCACTGACAAAATGTAAACAGCAACCACATTATTTAAACAGACACATTACACAGCAGTTACACACAAATATTCAGATGTTTTATTGCTCACAGTGGTAGAAGTAGATTTGACTAATTTTAGGGCTACTTGAACTATCTCTGAAGGACTAAACATGTCAGATACAATTCCCTTAAGTACTTCAGAAATATTATGAATGAAACAGATCAATCTATCCATGCTTTAGTCAAATCTGACTATTGTCCGGCCAAGTTTCTCCAAGAAAACTACCAGCCACTGCTAAGGCCTTTAGCAGAACACCACATCACTAAGCCTGTATTTCCTTCTCTGATTTAAAACTGCCTTTCTGAGCTCTCCTTGAAATCTCTGCTTTATTTCTTCTCCTTTAAAATCTTCAGAATAAAAGTAAAGGCAACCCCAGAGGCTTCAAGGGGTTTATTTTTCATTCACTGCTCATCTTTGTTTTCCTGACACAGCTGACAGTAGATTTGGGCTATCAGCTGTATACTCCTGGATTATTCTCAAATGCACAAAGAAAAGAAGACTACCCAGCAAAGCAGGGAGAGGAAAATGCCAATCCCTACAGTCGCAATGCAACTGAGGCTTCAGAACAGAACACTTCTACATTCCCTTCTAAATTTAGAAAAATGTGAAGAATGGAAAGGTATAAAGACCAAAGGCAACCATAAAGATATATAGGAATCAGAGAACAAGCCACATGTCAAGAGTTACATAGAAGACAATGGGGAATAAGGCTAGAATCCAATACCATAAAAGGTATAATAGATTAGGGATGGAAATGAAGTCATGGCTGAAGAAGACAGTAGGACTGAAATAGCCAAAAATGAAGAAAGATAGAGATATGGGCCCCCCAACATAAGGTCATGGGCCTGTTGGACTGAGTCCAGGAGAGGGCCATGAAGATTCTCAGGGACTGGAGCATACCTACTATGAAGAGAGGCTGGGAGAGCTGGGGCTGTTCACCCTGGAGAAGAGAAGGCTCAGTGGAGATTTTATAGAACCTTCTGGTAACTAATGGAGGCTACAACAAAGCTGGAGAGGGACTTTTTACAAGGGCATGGGGTGATAGAACAAGGGGTTAAGTTTAGATTAGACATTAGGAAGAAATTCTTCATTACAAGGGTGATGAGGCACTGGAACAGCTTGCTCAGTGGAGTAGTTGATGCCCCATCCTTGGAAATGCTCAAGATCAGGCTGGACAGGATTTGGAGCAACCTGGTCTAATGGAAGGTGTCCCTGTCATGGCAGGGGGTTGGAACTAGAAGACCTCTAATGTGCCTTCCAACCCAAAATATTCTGTGATTCTGTGAACAGCCCAGGCATCAGTTAAAGGCTCTTAGGGGTCAGTATCAAGACAGAAGCTGATTCTATTCTCCAGTTAAATGACCAAGAGATACTCATTATAGACACTTAAGAGGTTAAATACAACATCAATAAGAACATATGAAAGAAAACGCTCTGTGACACCCAAAGGACTGACAGCAGCTGACGTATAAGGGCTGCTTTTATTTGTTGCACCAGCTTCAGCTTTTCTTTGGAACTGATACAGCCAGAGTAAGAGTACCCAGCATCCAATAAAGGCACAGACACTCATTCTAGTTGAAAGGCAATGAAAAATAAATTTCAGTTTTATTCAGCTCCTGTCCTTCCATACTTTTCCAGTTGCCAGGCAGGAGCGATTACCATTGCAGCCAGTAACTCTACAGACTAGTGGCATTTGAGCAAGGCGAGCTTTTTTCATTTGTTTTGGGTGGTTTGTTTTGGCTTGTTTACCATGTGGGACAAAATATACTGGCTTTGGAAAACAGTTTGGGTCTTGTATTTACAAGGATTCTTCCCCTCTGCTTCCCAAAATGCTAGAAGTGTGCTGTTTATCTGATTGACATAATGATGTCAGCTTAGAATATGAATACTGAGTCCTGTTGTCAGCATTAGCTGAAAAGTTAAATGTGAGGGGGGAAAAACAGCATAATCCAGCCTCTATCAAAAAGCAAAACTTAAATATTTTTAAACTTTCAATTTGCTTATTTAGCTTTGGGAGTCTAACACTTGATTACATTTTGCTTTGATTACCATCAGTCCCCTAGACCCAAGACTTATGTCTGCTCCTTACCTGTTTTGAAATCATAATGCTAATTTAAAATCTGTGAGATCTGAAAAATAAATCAAAATGTATTTACTTTAGATTTCTGCTTTCTGCTCCTTGAGCCAACACACAAATATTTAACATGGCAGCAATATGTCTGGCTGTAGTAACCACCACCACATTTCATCTCATATTTGGAAAGCTTTGCCTCTCCTGGATTCTATGTGGAACACTATTTTCCTTGCTGTAGGATTATTACACTGTTTTCAGCACTGATAAACTGCCCATGAACTGCATAGCTGCAAGGTCATGGCCCAAAAATTAAAATGCACTTCTTCCCTCTGAAACTGTGAAACATTCTTTTTCCCTTCCTTAATTGGTTAAGTGCAGGCTGGACAGAGTCCTTAAAGGTGAGAAAATCAGTGCTAACCAGGAGGATGGGACAAGATCATTTCATGGGTCTTCACCATCTGTGTTTCTGACAGCTGACCCAGCAGACGAAATCTGTGGCACTGCATGTACACCTCAGTGGTTGGGTGCTAATGCTACATGGCAGACACTGTCTCCACATAATTAGAATACAGGCTTATGTGAGCTAGGGAGTCACCAGTAGACTAATTAATTGTGGCAGGTAGCACATGCTTCTCCATTTCCTGGTAATTAACTGGCAGCAAATCTTTTTTTTTTTTTAAGTAACTCACTTTTTTTAATTAAAAAAAAGAATTTGTAGAAATTCCACAATCCATACCAACTAAGACAGAAGAAATCCTCCAGAAGTAGAGGATGCTTTCAAGTATTGTGGTAAGTTTGCTTATGTTAATTCAGACTCAGGCAAACTGCTACTAGTTCCCTTACACATAAAACAAAGACTCTACAAATATTTTGCAGATCTCAGGCCAGAGGAAAATGGCAGAAAATTTGGATTTGAAAAAGTTTGTGCCTTAAAGGTATTTTAGATTGTTAGAAATAGAATTTCCTTAGATGAGGAACAGTTATAAACTACTTATCATACTGAAGATTTCCTATACATAGATTGTAGGTACACTATGATCTACATTAAAAAAGGCCATTCTATTCAAAAATTCAGCATAAAGAAACTTTCAAATAAATATACTGCAATAAAGGAAAATGTAATCATATATGATGGGTGATTTGAAAGTGTTAGAGCTGCCCACCAGGAAATCACCTTCTAAACCACTTTGACTCTCAAATATTTTCTCATAGTCTCATAAAGACTCTTCCAGTAGGAGGAAATAAGACATTCACTGATGACAATAAGTCTGCTCCTGCGTGAATAAAGGTGAGATTTTTTCATGCAGTTGAAATCCACCCCTGTTCACTAGCTGCCTTTTTAAAAATTACAAGTCATACTCCTGCTTGTCAACGTCTGACATAACAAAACAGCTTCCTGGTTTTGGTGGGTACTTGGACGCTAAAAAGGTAGCTTGAAGCTACTTTCCCCCTTTTACAATTCTCTGGTGCACAGACCCCAGAGGGACACTGATCTGAGAGGTGTCCTATTGCAGCAATTGAGAAAAATTCCCCGAGGACTTAACTCAAGACTTTGAAAGCCTTAGCTTTGTTTTCAAGATGCAGTAACAAAAGACCACAGCTGAGATCCAGATGGGTTCTCTTGTGTTTTTATTGTGGCATGTTAACCAAACCTCCCAGAAGAAGACTGGCTGCTGACCTCACTTCAAGGTTCATCCACAAAGACATGTGCAATGCACAGGCAGAACGGATACCCACAGGCATTGCTGTAAAATCCTCCATCAGCAGGGTTTACTTACACTGTGGGAAACTAAGGCTGACTTCGTATTTTGCTTATTATTGTGCACGTTATTTTGAGCACTGGCTTCAGAGTAACAGTAAAGGCACCTTCTTCTTTGCGTCTTCCTTAACTCTAAAGTTTACTTTGGGCAAGAGGTCTCCTCACACAAGCAAAGATCTTGGAAACACACAAATCCCTCTAAGAGCATTAAGGACTGTCTGCTTTAGAACTTGCATTGCAACACCGGACATTGTAGAGTTCCCAGAAGTTCTTTTTCCTCTTTCCTCCATTCCTGCCCTTTCCTGAGCAGTTCACCTGTGGAGGGGATTGGATGGGCACAGGCCTGCTCCAGCCCTGCTAATCACCGACACAGATATGTTGAGCACAGCCGCTTTCTGCTGTCTTGGCCCAACATATGTTAGACCTAGAAACACTTCCACACTACCAGGCATGAGTGTCTAGCTTGGTTGCCACATTCATGCTGCCAGTCTGCTTCTAGAGTTGAGAAAGACTCTATGATGTGATGAGCTCTCACTGCATCAGAGAAAATTGTCATTTCACCTCAGCTTGTCTGAGGGGGTCAAACTGAACGGTCTAAAAGAGGAACTTCTGTTTTCTACTTTATATTTGCAAGCCCATTAAAGAGCAAAATTATTTTCAGGAAAGGATTCAAAGATTTTATTGTCATAGTCTATGAAGAGCATTCTATTCATTTCTATTTAAATGTGTGTGGAGAAAGTATTGCATTTAGTTTGTAAATAACACCTAAAAGTAAAGCATTCAGTTCTGGACCTTGCCTGTCTTCTTGAAATGCATCTCCCTACAGTCGGAGACACAAGGAAGGCATGGAGATAAATGCATGTCCCTGCCCTCCATTTCTCTTTGCTCCAGTGACACCACTGAGTGAGAAGGTTAAAGTCATTTCTCAGGCCATGGAAAAAACATCCTCAGCTCTGCCAGTTTGATGTAACATGGTAAAATGGAGCTGTCCAGGTGAGCGTGTCAGTGATTTTACTATGAAGGAAGATTTGAGAAAGATGAGAAGCATCAAGGAGATGAGGAAGGCAAGTCCTGTGGTTGTGACTTGAATGGCCTTTGATTAGACTTCCTTCCCTGAATTTGAGGAGCAGAGTGGTTTTGGAACAATGGAACTGTCAGGGTTGCAGTGGTTTCCCTTTCAGCCCTCAGTGGTTTGTGGTTTGCTATTGTGGAAGTAAATTGACACATTTGCATGTGAAAGCTCTCTATTATCATCTCCGGGCTCAGGTTGGATTCAGAACTAGCAGGGCCTGAAGGAAAAGAAGAATAGATTGCCCTTCAACCACAAAAAAACCAAACCCCTCACTTGTCCTCTTTCCTCACCCTCAGAAACAGTTAAAAAAAAAAAAAAAGAAACCTACCCCAAATCTCCTTCCCTCCTTCCCAGGTGGCAATAGGGGAAAGCTTTTCCCTTACCAGCCCTCTCAATGCTTACTCCCACGGTTTTCAGTTTGTGTGAGCCTTGAGAAGAAAAATAAAATAACAAAGTTCCTGTTCTGTAAATAGACCAGACTTTTTATTTTGCTTACCACTGAAGCTGGTCTGGGCAAAATACTGTTTCCTCATCACACACATTCACTCTGTTTCAAATTGCAAGGGTCTATGTGCAGGAGATATTAAGCTCATATGCCCTCTGTAACTACTCACCCTAACATCTAGTTTAAGGCAAGGACCACTTTCCCTTTCTTCCCACTCCACACGACAGCTCAGCCCTATGTCAGAGACAACTTGCACAAAGACAACAGAAAAATGAGGCCCTTATTGAGCAAATACATCATCCTTTCTCCGTTAAGACCTGTTGTGAGCCTAGACAACAGATTACAGCAGCACCTCTTTGCTCACCCCTCCCCAAACTGGGGATGTTGGAGGAAGAGCAGACCATATGCTCTGGAGAAGGAAGCTATCCACAGCGAATTCCTGCATTTAAAACTTCCTCCTTCCTGAGTCAACAGTAAGAATTTCTGGCCAAAGGAATGAAAAGACAGCACATGTTGCACGCTTGACAACACATTGTGGAACTTAGTAGCTACAAAGAACGGGGACACCCTCTCAGCAAAAGGAACAAGATAGATTTGTCTTTACAAACAAGCTGTGGGGCTGCTGATAGGTAAAAGCTAGATACTGAGAGGTGAAAGAAACAATGGGAGGAATTCCACTGATTGATGAAAGGAGTGAGAGGGATTTGTCTTTACAAACGAACTGTGGGCCTGCTGGTGGATAGATACTGAGAGATGAAAGAAGCAATGGGAAGAACCATAAATTCCATAGGAAAAGAAAAAGGGGGGGTATACATTAGAAAGGGGTCTGTATTAAGCGATTCAGGGAGTCTGTACCTCTCAAGTACCTCAGCCAATGGGGAAAGAGAGAGGGAAATGCGGCCGGGAAATTAGGATAAGAAGGAGGCTGAGTCCTCTTAAGAATTTGAGAGACCCCATGGGAAATGCCCATGACCTCTCCCTTTATTCGAGAAAAGTTACAGGACTTCTCTGTCTCCTTTTTGGACATAAACCTCTGCTGTTAGTGGATAAATTTTCCTGACATCAGGAAGGCAACCAAGCTTTCTAATCTAACTGGACAAAACAGCAAACCTTTCAGTAACACGCAAAGATCCCAAATTAAATCCCACCAAGACAACATCAAATAAAAAAATTTAGAAATCCTTAAACTAGGTCAAAGAAGAAGTGAGAACTACTCACCATATTACAGTGAACTTCCACTGAATTTTCTGAAATTCTTAAACTCAGAAGGAGCTTCAGACTACAGACAGATTACTGGAGCTCCTGAAGAACCCTCTCATCGATCACCCATGGAGGACTAAAGGAAATGAGTTCTGACTGCCTGCTTCCATATATTACCTTCCTAATTAATCATTTTATACCTTTTAGGTGCAAAGGTGCTAGCAGGCATCCGTTTTCCAAGCGTATTGTAGTCACAAGCCATAGCAACCCCTCTAAAATCTCCTGGCATAAAGATAATGGGAACAAATACAGGCCAAGGTTACTGCCACAAACACAACAGATTGCTGATGGAAACAGATAACCCTTATAGTGACTTTGTGTTCTGTTATTTCAAAAAATTATTCATTAAAATATGGTGTTTATTGCTCCAGATCCTGTAACATCATCCTTTATTATCTAAGTCAAGCTGTGTACCCTCAGTTAAGAGCACAGTCTTCCACATGTTTTGTTCCTCCTGCTAGTCAACCATGGTGAGCTATATATGCAAACAATATTTACTGGGGGCTAGGGGATTTATTCTGCTTTTGCCAGGATTGCTGTTCTTTGCACTGCACGATTCTGCCTCTAGTGCTTAGCACCTGCTCAGTTGCAGCCAGAGAGCTGTTCAGGCTATCCATTCAAATGGCTTGTGACTAATGCTGCTCGTCTGGGGTGCTTGAACCAAAAACTGGAAAGACAGCATGCTATTTTTCCCTTTTACTAGGAAGATTTTTTTTCTATCTTGGCAGAATATACTTGGGATATTCAGGTGAAAAATATTAAAACAAAGTGAGAAAACAAATAAGAGGGGGGTTGGATTTTTCTTTCATGAGAGGTCATTCAGAATCTTGTCTGAAGTACCTTTTCTTTCTCCTTATCATCAATAGTACACAAGGCTTTGCTAATGCTTTATAATAAATGACACTGGTCCAAATTATCAAATTTTTCCTTGTATGAAGGTAAAACTCTCAAGAAAGGCATGATCTGTGCTTTTCCTCTCAAATTACTAACGTTATGAATGTGACAACCTGGCCTAGCATTTTATAGAGCACCTATTTTTCAAATGATTGAAGCACCAAAAACAGTCTTCACCCCATTCAGCTTTAAAACTAAACTAAACAAAGCACATTCCCAGTTTGGAGTGTCCTTCCTGATGAGGAGAAAGAGCTGTCTCTGAAAGTAAACCCAACCCACTTTAGGTCCGAGTTCTGTGTACACCCATCATTACACTAAAACAAACACAGGGCAACTTCGTCTCTACTGACCACACTGATCATATTTGCTTTCAGTTCTCAGATAAATGGTACTGGATAAAGCAGGATTTATAATATATAAATACTTTCCTGACCAGGAAAGTAATGTCTCCAAACACATCAATCGGCCTTCTATCAGAAGTTGAACAGGCTGTCTGAGTTTTCTTCACAACACAAAATTAAATTTTGAATACACTTGAGGATCACTTTTTGTGCCAAAAGGAGGAAGTATCCAGCAACCTTGTAGAAGGACTCAACTTCAGGCTACATTGCAGATGCTTGAAGACACTGGCCCTCTGGTAGAGAGACAAATTTTTCTTCACTGAGAACAGGGACCTTCAGTGCACCAAAACTGTTATTTAAGTTAAATGGACCCGTTCTGGTGTTCTTCACAAATATTAGTCCCATTCAAATACCCAGACATCTAGCTAGTCAAAATGCAAACAGATTTGTATTAAACATACCAGAGACCTCTTGAAGTTATCTTAATGAAATATTTGGAACTGAGCAAAGGTTTTTAGATCTGAGCTTAAGCTGAACCTTCATACCAGCCTGAACCCAAGTCTTTTAGAAATACTTGCAATAAACATCCTTTCAGACTAAAACTTCAGCTTTCATGTTCCTTTCTCTTTCAATTAGTCTGAAATCAGTCTTTCATACACTATTGGTGCCTTTCACAGAGGAATGATATAACCCTGTGCAAAGGGGACTTTAAAAACCTTGCAGTATTTACTTTGGCCAACACCTCTGAGATACTGGAGACAGCACTGAAGGTTTAGGTTCATCTTCTAACAAGTACAAGTCAAAGTAAAAATTTAAAACAAAAACACACAAAAACCCCACAAAAAAACCCCCCAAACCATCAACTGAATCTATCCCACACAGGTGGGAAGTAATGATAGGTGGTAATGACCCTAAACTAGGCCAGCAGCAAGACGTTAATTGTCAAATACCTGTAGGGTTAGACCCACCAAGGAGGTGGCATAGTGGCAAAAGCTTTTTGCCAACTTTAATTCTTCAGTACTAAGTATCTGTCCCCAGACACATACAACAGATTAAAAACTGACACCAAATGAATTGGTAGACATGTCTATTCTTATTTAGCTGGGCAAGGAGAGGTCAAAGAATAGCATATGCTGTTATGTGCAGCAAAGATGTTGTTATTGATTAGCACTCCTGCCTCATATGAGAGTGGAGCAGACCCCCAAACACCGAGCTCAATGAGAAGAACAAGGTTGTGAGGAGCTGTGAGGTTCAGCTGCTCCCCCCAGTCCCTCTCTGCAGCACAACAGATCAACTCCAACTCTAACTGATCCGGAGTGAGAATCCAGAATTACACACAGGATAAATGCGTGTGTGTAACCAAACTGCCAAAACAGAACAAAGTTCATTTCTACAACAACATAATACAGACAACATGTTTGATGCAATGGCACTTGCACAGGACAGGAAAGAAGGCAAAAGGTGTGTGTGCTTTGGGAAATGAGTTTATAGACTGAACGGCTCTGCAGGCCTTTGCTGTGTTGTTATAGTTAACTGCTTGTTGTATCTCCGGTTTTAGAGTGTCACTTTGAAATACCAACAAAGTAAGTGAAGTACAAACTTAGCACAGAGCCTTGAATTGACACGTCTAATTCTTCCTCTTGGAAAGAGCACTCTCAGGGTTAAGAGGCTACTTTAGTCTCCTTATATATTCATTTGTTTCTCTGATTAAATTATCTGTGGCAAATCAGAGTAAATGTCAACATGGTGTTCTCTTTTAGTCACTGCATCAGTAGAAACTTTATACTCTACAGCTGACAGAAAGAAAGGATATTGTGCTAACATGATGTTTGGCAGCAGTGACTTACGGTGCAGGGCTCAGGCTCAAATTCTGCCATATGGTAGGTTCGTTAGAGATTATACCTTCTAGACACTGTAGTTTCAATTCACTCCACCAAAAAGCCTTCAGATGGCGATGATGATGCTTCCTGCAAACATCGTCTAGATCGGAAACTCTGCTCCAAAGGAACACTCAGCACCATCTGCTGAGTTGGTTTTTGCTTCTTGCTTATGCATGTGCTCAATGTTCATTTTTAGGAGTCAGTAGACATATCAAGCACTGGGAACCTAAACAGAAACAGGTTCAAGGCAGATCAGACATACCATATCTACCTACACATCCTATTCTCTTGGGAAGTTTAAGAATGAAAATTATTGATCCAGAAAGCTAGAAAGAGCTTCACTAGCACATACAGTACTCACTATTTCAAATATTAGGAGTAGATGAGGATTAACACAGTTGGGAAAAGGACCCAACAAGAGTGGTGGATCATGAAGGGCCATGAGAAGCAAAGGGAGGAGGGGGGAAGGAGCCTAAGAAAGCTGGTAAGGACCTAGGGAGGTTTTATTACCAGAATATAAAATGACAGATTGACTGGGCAGATTTATAAAAACTTTCCTGTTATAGCAAGTGGCATGTAAATAGCACACTGGGAGAACAGAAGGCCCTCATTCCTCTCTAAACCTGAACAGAGTGTCACTTGCACCTTGGTCACATAGGCAAATAGCTTGAACCTTAGCATGTGCCTGAACAGTTAAGCAGGAAGAAAAGAGGGACAGTGAGTGGTGAAAGGACTTCTTTTAGGGTGCACGATCCATCAGTAGCACGGAAAGTATTTGGGCTCCCTGGTGTCCTCATCACTAAGTGGTGGTGCTGCTTTGTGATTTGGGACCACCTTTAGTTTAATGTTTAGGTGTTTGAAAGTGTCTTAATATTTGAAGTAATCCTGAGGTAGTCAGATCACTTTATCAATTCTGAGTATATTCTTACTTCCTCCCCAGGACCTCTCTTATCATTGAGCTCCACTCCTTTGAGGAGTCTCTAGAGCCATGTGGTTAGGGATGGGCCAGGACAGGGTTAATCCCTTATTCTCAGCAAGCATGTAGTCTAGCAATGGAAAATGTAAAGATAAAAGCAGCTGCCATCAGCATGTTTTCTTCCATATCAGCACTTTGATGTTGAATTCATTGTGGTTCAGAGAGAGCTGGGTCTGGTTGCTTTTCAAGGATGTAATGAGCAGTGTCCAATATGTTCATTATGGTAACTGTTATCACACTTATTTCTGCATCTGAGCATATCATGACACCGCAGCCAGTTTTATGTCTGTGTGCACATCAGGCAGACAGCTGCCAAGCAAACATCCTTCAAGTGTATGCATCTTTCCAGTGCGTAAAATGAGCCCACACTGATCCCTTCTCCACTCCAACAGCTTCTACAGTCTCAGAAGTCTGTTGCTCAATGCCTCCCTCTCCCCACGAGACCCTCATTAAGGTGTACACGTGCAGTGGCTTCAGGCCAGCCTTCTGCTCTGGAATCATTAGCCCATTCCAGCACACTGTGATTGCACAGGTACACAGCAAATGCCATTATCTGAGCTGGCATTTACCAGCAATTAAAACACAATAACTGTAGAGCTTATAAAGACATTTTCTCTTTGCGGTATTGCTTGGTTTGTTTCCAAATTATAAGTGGAAATAGCTGCAAACCCTGTTGACAAACATGGACACCTCACCTAATGCACTGATTACTTTACATCTCGAGGGTTTTTGAACTTCCCAATCTCTGTCCATTTGCGTTACATTTCACAGCATTTTGGAAATTATTTTGCTTGTCAGAAATGAGTCATATGCCACTTTTCTGCCCCACACTGATGCTATCTAGTACAAGTACAGAGTAGCTAAGTAATGCTATTGTAAGCCCAGCCTTCTAGGGTTTCCTTTTCTGGCAGTGAAGTGTATATGTCTGGGTTGGTTTGTCTTTTTGACATCCCATCACAGATGTTGTGTAATACCACGTGTATCTTCCTCCCCCTGATGAACAATCATCAGAGCTGAGAGAGGTTTATTTTATTCTTAATCAGAACATACTTCAAGGCTGATATTTTTCTCTTCCATAGTCCTAGTAATTTCCCACAGCCTCAGTCCTCAGCAAGAAATTGTGTCTTTGGGAGAAGTCAGACATCTTCTGCTGCTAGGTACAGAAAACACACCTAGTGCTCCTCCAGGAAAGCTTTAGCACCTGAAACCCACCACTAGAATTCAGACTGCACTGAATTCAGCCAATTCTCATCACACATGGGCAAGACTTATGCAATGCATTCTATGTGCTTCTTTGCCTGTTTCTGCCAATAAGACTGCTGAATGTGAATTGATTAATTGCTGAATTTATTACCTGAGTGCATCTAAGAGAGAATGAATGAAAATCAAGTCAGACTTTAGAGCAGAGAGTCCCATTCAGCAGTTCTGAGATAACTGGGAGTGAAAGCAGGAACCTTCTTCTGCTCCACTGGACTTTCTGGCTGGGCCAGGAACAGAGACAGGGCTAAGAATAACGTGCTTAAAAATATATATATATAAAAATAAGAGGACTCCTCACTTCTTTTAATTTAAGCCCTAAAGAGGCCCCTAGGTCCAGCAGGCTCCACTGAATTGTCATCTTCAGTTTCTCAGCATAACGTCAGTGTTGCATCATTTCTGGAGGTGTATTTGCTTAAGAGTTGTCCTCGTTAAAATTCAATTACATTGAAACTATACAATCCTTCATTGTAATAACCTGATAAAAAGCCCTTAACTGCCACACCATGTGCCCATTTAACAAGAAAATTAGCTCAGCAAAGCACATAGTCCTAATTTAGCAATTAGGGTGCAGTTTGTATCAGGCTATTTCAATAAGACTGGGAGGCAATTTACAAGGTAGTTTTCCTCATTGCCAACTATTAAAGGCATGTCAATAGTGAACAGAATCCCCAGTGCACATCTGCATGGAAAATGATGTCTTTGTACATTTTTAGGAGTAAAAAAGCTATCATGGACAGGATCTTTTTTTTTTGTAGTGTATTTGCCTAATCAGTATATTATATTTTCTTCCTGTGCTAAAAAGTAAAGCGGATGTATGTTAGAACAATGTATTACAAGACAAACCCTGTTCCTACAGCACCAGGGAATTGTATTTGATTTTGAACTACTTGATTTTTTGAAAGCTTAGATGTGATTTTTAGGGTCAAATTCTCCCTAGTGTATCTTAGAAACATCGAGTGGAATATAAGCTTATTGACTGTTCCCTAAAGAATGAGCTGTGGATTGAATAGGTTGTGTTGGGATCTGCTTGTGGCTCTGGATGACTTTGACAGATTTATTAATCATGAGGATATTATAGCCTGTAGAGCTTTCCACACCTTGATTTGATGGGACAACTAACTTTTGTCTGTGCAACAAGAATATTTGTTGAGGAATGATACCAATGCCATGAACTGTATTTCCATAAGGTCCGAGAGAGTCAAAGTGACATTGTCGACCTCTTTTCTGCAGCTTTTTTCACAGACCGGGTAAGAGAAAAGCACGTCTATGCAGCTTGCTCTCCATATCCACCACTACCGGCAGCAGTAGCTTTTAATTACAGTGATATATGTGAAGCAGTTGACCATCGCTAATCAAAGCTAAAAGGTCTCCTAGAAACAAAATTAGTGATGTACTCCCAAAGTTTTCAACACACAGAAGCCTACTAATGCCCTTTGCCAGTGTAATGGAGTAGTAAGTTTCAGAGACCATAGTTCAACATAGATCCAGGACTCCAGCTTAAATTGGGGACTTTTCAACTTAAGACTGATGTGGAAAACTCCAGGGGAAAACAATGCTGTCCTGATGTTTAGGCTCTGGCTCCCAGTACAGCCAACATTTGCTTGGACTGGGATCTGATGTGACCAAGACAAGCTGGTTATACAGTGTCTTTTCACTTTGTCCTTTATTGGGCTGTCCGGTAGCTGGCTTCTTTCATTGGCTTTTTGGTGGGGTTTTTGTTTATTTGATTTTTTAAACAATATTTGTGACAATTTCCAAAAGCCCTTTCATGGGAGCCAATCAATAGAAGAGATCTCTTTCTCACTGGAGCTGTTTCTAACCCCACAGTATTGCAGGGAAGGTGGGATGTGAGTGCTTCAGGAATGAGGATACATTTCTGAGGTTATTCAGAGCATTTTTAATTCATATTCTTTCTAGCTATCTTTCAGTTTATATTTAAACCTTCATTTTGGTCCCTTGCTGTTCATTTTGTTATGAAGTGTTAATGGTTCTCTAGAAGTATACATCTTCTGTTTGTATGAGTGATTTTTATCTCATACTAAGTCTCTTTGCCATGCTAATGAAGTGAATTACTAGCTTTAATTAATATAATTACTATCTTATTTTCCTTGGTATTTTTTAATAGCAGAATTGAAATTCTATTTGTTATTTATAAGTGTTTATGTGGAAACAGAGATAGACTAATAGTGGTTCTGTTCTCATGTGTAATATCAGAATAACATAGAGGGTTACCAGTAATAAACTAATGCTGACCTACCCAAATAGCTAATTAAATGAAACTTTTGTGCATACTTAGTTACACATACATTTTTATGTGCAAAAGTATTATTACATCTGCAAGTACCTTTTTTTCACAGACAAGGTTTTACATGCAGAATTATCATACATGTAATTTCTGTTGGGAGGCAATGCTTATATTTTTCCCTTGGAAAAGTTGAGTTGCTTGGCAAACACGAATTTGACTGAGCAGAGAGTTGGTAGTAGACCACACAGCTGTTTACTTTGGGGTCCTTTATTATTCACAAAATTTAAGCTTTTATTTAAAAACAACTAGCAAAACAAAACAAAATTTTCATTAGCCCTTGTAATATTAGAAATATTTATGTTAGACTCTTGCTGTGATTTTGCTCATTTTCACATTTGAAAGATTCACAAATAGGAAAATGCAAAATGCATCTGCATTATTATCTGAGTCTTGCCAGTTTTCAATCAAGCCATTGTGGTTACACTATGAACCACTCAAAGTACAGAAAATCTGGGGTCATCAGGTAGACAGACTTGTTTTGACACAGAAGAAATCATTTATCAATGTCTCAATGAATTCGTGTGGCCACAGCTCTAGAGATCACAGCTGCTTAGAATCTCTGCTAAGCTCCTGTGATAATGATGTGTGGCTTTTGAGCCTTTAATCAGGGTCTTGCAAGGTTTAAGTGATGTTCTGTAAAGTTTTCAAGTGAAGACTAGAAAGATATAAAACAATCCGGAAATAGCTTGTCAGAAGTCGTATAACCCACGACTTGTCTTGACTCCACAGGCTCTTTGAGTATTAGAAATTCTCTATTCTTTTGTCTTCATTGTTCTAAAGGAGGTTGCTCCTGTTGCATCCATTCCATGACAGGTTGGAACTGATTGATAACACGACCTCCAAAGGAGCAGCAAGAGCAGATTTCTTTGTGAGGATGACAGCAGAGCTAGCAAGGCAGTGCCCTCACTGGCCAGGACACAGCCCCATAGTATCTGAAGAAGAACAGAGCAGGTCTGGTCATGGTGGCCTCACACAGGGAGCCAGGCCACTAGGGCAGTCAGAGAAGAGATTGCCCTGCCTGTGAGTACATTCAGTCTCTGCTTCCAGCCTGGATAAAGAGCCCAGGAGGAGCACCTCCCAGCTCAGAGAAGGCTCTTGAAATGCATCAAGTGAATTGCATCTGCCTTTATGTGCTAGTGTGAAACAGCTTTTCCTCTCCAGCCTCTGGGCACTACATAAACAAATACAATGAGCAGGCAAATAAGTACAGGCTGGCCTATTAAGGACTGCAAGATTTACTCTCCTACAAATGTGTGATAATCAGCATCCAAAGCACCTGTACAGTTTAGTTTAGTCTGTACAAATTACCAGCACATCATTGGCTGTGGTGCAAAAGTTGCAACTGTCCTGAGCTTGGGCAAATTTTTTCCTTAGTCACCTATATCCTATCTTCTCCACCTACAAAATGAGGCAGGTAGAAGGGTTTAGATCCTGAACTCCTGTGTATTTGTAAATGGCTTTGAACACCATGGGTGAAAGACACAGCTGAAGGGAACACTCACTGGAAGCTAACACTTGAGAAGATGTGAAGTGGAAATTTCTGGAAGCTGGGCAAGAGACAAGAAAGAGCAAGGAATGAGAGCAGACCAACAACTGCGGTTGTTCCCTTTGGTGATGTTTATCTAAAAAAGGGGACCAAAAAACAAGAATAGAAAGGGAGGGGTAGGCTGGCAAAAAGGGCAGGACTAACATCAAAAAAATGACCTCCCCACAGTGATTTATGGGCTAATCTCTCACCAAGGGTGTAACTCATTAGTGAGTAGCCAGTACAATTAGTGCTGCCCCATGAATCACTGGGAGTGCTGGCTCCTCTCACAAGGTTTGTTATTACCACAAATGAAAGGTTTGCCTGGCCCTGCTTTCACACAGCCCAGGAATTGCTGCTCAGGGCTACAGACCACAGGAGGTTTCTGCAGCCTAAGCAGGGATCTGCTTAATTGATAGGTTTGGGCCAACAGGGCTGTACAGAGGGACATAAGCTGAGAACAGGACTCAAAATTCTATGAGCAGGACAAGTGATACACCCAAAAATGGAAAACTAGGTTTGGCTAGGGAACAGTTGTACTAAGAAGGAATATGATCTACTGAAAACTAACCTAAGCTCACTTTCTGTGTTGTCCTCTCTTAACAAAATGGTGCTTGAAAAATGGACAGCTTAATGTTTTTGAACTGGAAGAAATGGGTATGTGTATTTACAGTTCAACAAATTAATGAAGAATTAATCCTCTATGATGCATAAACAATGAGTCTTAAAATGCTTGAGACACTATCAAAACAGTAGCACAAGTAGGAGGGGAATCTATATAGAATTCAGTCTGATGTTTTAAAGCATAAGGGAACCAGTGCAGCTGCAGTGAAACAGTTAGCTCTCCTCCATTCTTGCTATTATATGTGCCCAAATAATTGGCTGTAATTTAAAAGACCATAACACCTGGTTTACATTCCCTGAGTTAGAGAGATGAGCTGCTTTCACAGCTTACAGGCTAGCGGTTACAAACTTCACCATTTGTTATGGTTCCTCAAGAGATATTCTCAATCACACATCTTTTGTGGAAGAGGTTTTTTGTCTTTCTAGGATGCTATGAGACCAAAATAATGCCATTAGAAAATTCAGACCTAAGTCTGTATACAGGGAGTGTTTGGATAACAGCTTTACTTTGTGGAGATAAATACCAGCCTTAAGAAAGAGCAGAGCTCCTTCTTTACACTTTCTTTCAGCTTTCATTAGCGTCTAAATCTGCCAGTCTGGAATAGGGTCCTTTGTCAGAGAAATACAGCTGAAGAGGAGATTCAGCTTTGTGCTGCATTTGAAGTAGCTCAGAGCTGCAGTACTGATGAAGAAATCAATACAAGGGCATGGATAACAGGATGAGTGGGAGGTCTTTCACACTTTGCAGGTTTCCCCTGGGAAGTGTGCTGCTGCTGTAGTGGAAATGATTGTTCATACAATGGCGTTTGCTGCAAGCATGAGAAACTATGCTGAATTTATCCTGCTTATACTTCCATATAGCTTCATGGCTTCATATGATCTGTAGAGCAGATCAAAAAGCCACCAAGTGCATAATGGACTGTCAGCAAAATCGTGGGCTTGAGAGTGGTTCTCATTGCACATGATTGGAAGGAGCAATTTTGAAGTCAGCAGGATACGGGTTTTGTCTTCCATGGAAACAGGAAGCAGGTAACACGGACCGTATTTAGAAATAAGAGCATTGGCAGGATACACAGAGAATGCTTACCTGAAAGCCTATCCTACAGGGCTTGCTGAGGATATCTTTTCTGCTTAGTAAGGGAGGGGGAAAATGTCCATTTTTATTGCAAATGCCTCCCAGTCACTGACTTTTTCCTGGATCAAAGGAGAGAGATCCTCCTTTGGATGTATGGAAGTAATATTTTCTCCTGTTAATTTTTGTAAAGAAAAATGGAGAAATCCAGGCTCCTTTTTTAGCCTGGATATTTTAGCCAGGTTTGAAAAGATTTTGAGAAGTATCTTGTGGTTTTAAACCAGGAGTTGAGGCAAATGGGAGCAAATCTGTTCTGAGGCTATAATGGTAAGAAAGGAAGGGAAGGTGGCAAGAAGAGAATATAGACATAACTGCCTATAACGTGTAAGTGTTAAACCATTGTTGGTGTTTGATTTCCTTTTCTAGGCATGTGAATTTACTTCTGCGTCCTAGCTCTAATTCTGCCCCTGGGACAGTAGGACATTGCCAGCATTTCAACCCTTCTGTAAGGTAATTTTTAATGACTGCCTCAGCAACTGCCCCCTCCAGCTCAGAACAACTTTAGGGAAGCAGAAAGACTTGTCACTTGAAAGCAAAGCTGTGCTGTTTGTTCCTGAGGATACGAGTCACTCTAATCTCTGAATGACTAATGTGAGGTGCTTCCAAGCCCTAGTCCACTCTCCATGCTTGTGCAATGCACGCATTCACTGCTGGCCAGTTGGATGCACAGGAGCCACCTTGGACAGAATTTAGCCTTGCCATTTCTAAGACCTACAAGAGCAGGTATCGGCAAAAGTCTTAATGAGTAAGTCCATAACAATAAAGTGATTAATTGTAAAGTGATGAATTAAGGAATAATTCAATAATTTTTGTAGCAATAAAATACCCAAACATAAGTTTTACTACAAACAAAAGAATAAACTCACTACATACCTCAAAATAAACCTGCAGAACATTGTGTTGTAAGATGTTGTAGGGATCAAAGAAAGGTTCGTTCAAAAGCAGTGAAACACATTTATCCAACTAGGTCATTCTGGGTCTATTAACCCTCATGGTCTAGATACAGACTTCAACTCAGCAAGTCTTAAAGTTTATTGACACTTGGGTGGGTGTTTTCCAGGAAGTGACCCATACCAACACTATTCTGATCTGCATCAGCTCCTAGAGATGGGATACGGACTTAAAATATGTGTAGATCTGACCCAGCACAGTTGTGCTTGCGGGCTGTAGTTCCTAGATTCAGTACTAAACATCCTTACCCTCACCAGCTCTGAAAACGCCAAATGTAATATTCTGGCTTCCTCTTTCTGCTGCTAGACAGCTGCTGCTTTCTTTCTCCATAGAGAGTTTTAGTGTGGTTTGCCCATAGTTTGAGCTGGTGTAAGGGCTTCTAGTCCTAAGAGTAACAGGAATTAGTAACTGTTTGCTCCAAAGCATTTCCAAGCTGGGCTGTGTTGTTTATCCTCCACTGCAGTAGGAAAAGGTATCTTTTGACTGCTGGCATTTCAAATACATATCACTGAAAAGAATCCAGGTCTTCAAGGGAAAAATAAAACCCAAACAGTTAAACATGTGGTCCTATAATCTTCAGTGTCCTATCCATTCCACTAAAGAGCAAAGGAAAAACCATCATTTATACAGAGACATGTGGAGTGGTGTGGTGGACAGCACTACACCAAGATTAAATGAATTTTCTCTTATTATTTAGATAATACTGATTTCTAGATTACAGATCTACTTTGTAGTCATGGCACATATGCATTACCTTCAGCTCCTATCAACACACTGTTGGGGTCTGGACTGTCACCTCCACACACTCGGAAGATGACAGTGCGTGGAAGTGACAAATAGTCCCATCTCAGGGAAAGCTAAAAAGTGCCTTTTTCTTATTTGATTACTTCTTCCTTGCACAGAAAGACACTGTGGCACTGAACTAAATGAGCATTAAAGTGTGAAATTAATTTCTGATTTTCAAACAAAGAGGAAGATGGGACCATGTTAAGAACAAAGTATATTCACAGTGAAGAAGACACTTCAGAATACTTTGTGTTGTTCTACTCTGTCAGCGCCATTACACCTACAGTACCACCAGCTTCTCCCATTAAACAGAAATTTTTCCAACCATCAGCTCAGACTACATGACCCAACTTTGGCCACAGTCAGATCTCACTCCAGCTCCAACTTCAAAACCCTTACCTGGAGATGACAGTATTCTACCACTGACTATAACAACAATGAAATGTAGATGTGGCAGATGGCCTAGATTAAACCATCCGCAGATGTGTGTGGCATGAAAAATCTGATTTTGAAAAGAAAGGCTGTTTGGATCATTTGGGGCAGAGGAGAGCACAGTCCACAATCATGATTTAGGCAGTTTCCATAATACTTTCCACCCTATTTCTTTGTCAAACAGGTTCAGCGTTCTTTACTTCAGACAATAAACCCATCCCTGCTTATAACTGAGAAGGCCAGTTTTTGTACGCTGGGAATCTTTTGTGTGACTCAGGCTGTGAGGCATGCTTCCAACACTCCTAATTTGTGTTCAGTTTGTCTTACCCAAATGAGAAATTCAGTCAGGAACTCATAATGACCTTCCCTGGATTTTTGTAGTTTCTCTGTGAAAATGCTGTGAGTTCGACCTTCCAAAGCAGCAATACTTTCTAAACAGAGCAGTTGTAGCCCACTTTCATCTGGATCCATATGAAGTGGATAGAGAGACAGAAAATAAGCTCAACTGCAGCTGTGTTGACTCAAATTGCTTGGCCTCCAGGAAATCAACTGCACTGCCTTTCAGAAAATGTTTTTTGACAGCTTCCCTGATCATCCCCATCCACTGAGGAATTATGCCCCAGAGCAGTCATTCCCATGTTTCACTGGTAAGGTCTCTGACGCAGCTACTGCTGCTGATTTGATATTGTCCAGTTTTTCCTCTTCCCTTCCTTGTGAAGCTGGTGCATCTGTGCACAGGCGCTGGGATCCTGTTAGACTAGGGAACCTTTTTTTTTAGACCATTGCCTCACTGCCTGCATTGTCTCTATCAGGAAAAACAGTAATCTCCCACACTGATCCCACTCAAGAGCATCAGCAGGTCTGCCCACTGTCTGCACACACTGTACTTTTCCCTCTGAAATTCCTGAAATTCTGTGCGCAGAGATGCTTGCATAGCTGCCTGGTGACTGCATGGCAGCAACAGACAATTCAGGCTGCCTTCTTAGTAGCGAAATATGAGCCCTTAGGAAAAAAAAATGGATGGAGCGCCACAGTGCACCTTCCCTATGATAGAATATTATTGATTCTGTTTTCACACTGGAAACCGAAATGGAAACTGAAAAAGTCATTCATGCTTATTTACCACAAGTAATGGAAGAGTTAAGCAGAGAAGCCTGATTTTCTAATTCTGCCTTTTGCACCTGCCATCCCTTCCCTCCCTTTCCTGTTCCAGTCAGAATTTTCTTTCCCTAGTGCCTATGATAGGTCCCAAAGAATTCTGGACACTGAGGGGTGAACCTGACAATTCACACTGGGCACAGGGCCATGCCAAGCGCTCAGTTAGAAACCAGAAGAAAAAAAACCTGTACAGGTTCTTTTTATACAACAAGCCCAGGAAAAGCCAGACTATCAGAACACCACATCCTTCTTTCCTGGCATGGCAAACATCCTTCCCATGAGGAGAACCTCACACAGGTTTTAAATCCAGCCAGAAAACCTCCTAGGTGGTCAGAGACAGGTGGACATCATACATGCAGAGTGCGCAAGGAACATAGTCAATCTCTCATTTCTGGAGCAAGTAAAAAAGCTATTAACAAACACAGCAAGAGTTTCTGTCTGAAAAGCTATTTCTTGCCTACATAAAACAGAACAACTCCATCTCCCTTTAGGCTTTTACTGGAAAAGGGTCAGTGATTTCTCATAATTAAATACAATTGCCTCAGTTGTGTGGACACTATCAATAAAGAGCCATATTCCTCCCACAAAACTCATTGATCTTTAAAATGCAGCAAACACACTACATTTAAAAAAATATGTGGCATTACTATCACTGTTATTGGGGAACTTCCTCCTTTTATTTTGAGCTTTATTAGAAATGAATTTTTGCAGGTTTCTTCTGAGATCTCCTTTTAAAATGTGCTTTGTGAAAAGTAGCTACAACAGTAAGCATCTTCTTTGAAAATATTATCACCAAGGTTTTTTAAGACCTGTGATTTGCTGTTACTCACTCAGTTTCAGCACTCAACCAGTGCCTGCCACCATTTATACTGCACCAGTGCAGTGCTCCACACAGAGCTGGCTTTGTTTTAATGCCATGTAATGCAGATTTCTTCTGAAGTGATTCTACAGTGGAAGTTAACATCTCATATAAATACAGCGTTAACTGGCCATATGCATTTCTAGTATCAATAGAATCTTGTGGTTTGACAGCTGGTCAGACTTACCCTTCTACAGCTAAATTTACTCATGGTTGCTATGTCAGTCCTATGCTGACCTCTGAAGAATTACTTCACTTTTTAAATTTTTTTTTTAATCAGGGACTTCATTGATTCCATCAATCCTTATAACCAGATGAGTTTTTTAGCTATACCGCATATCTGAACATGTGGATTTCTAGCACTGTAAAGGTTTCCACACTCTCTGAAGCTTGTAGAAAAAAATAAGCATAGTTACAAGCTCTTGCTCAGAAAGTAAGTTATAATTGGGATTTGTCATGTTGATGGGGCAAAGTCTATAAAGAATATCAGGAATATCCAGTGATTCTCTTCAACTTACGAAAAGCATCCTTTCAAAGTCTCTTTTTCTTTTCTGTTGCTCATTTTGCCCTTGTACTTAACTGTGATTTCAGTGTTACATTTTTGCAGTTTGTACACAGAATGATACAGCACTGAATCAAATCCCAAATAATTCAAGTTAACGTAGCTACAAAAACTGCATCATCCGAGGGCATTGCATTTACCAAAGGGTGTATTTTCATAAGAACAAGCAAGTTCTACTGCAGAAATGTTCTCTCTCATGTTTTAGCATCAGCTGCTTGCAATATGATGGAAAGCAGATGTCTTGCTACCAAGAAAACATTTCCTTCTCAAATTAAGTGGTAAAATATTTGGAGTGCACTTCAAAGGACTTGCGGTAAAGATTTTAAAAGAGCTGCATGTAGAAAGATAAAAGTATTCTGTGAATTTTTGAGATGTGAAAAGATAAAATAATTGTTCCAAAGCCCAAAACACTGCTTTACAATAATTAAGATTATGAGGCTTCTTTTGCCACATATTTTACTTTCAAAATGCATCATTAATTCAAGCAGCTGAAATTGTTTTATTCAGGATCCATTTTAGTGAGGGCACCTCATCCTCTTCTTCCTCTTTCAAAGTAAACACAGAACAAAACAACTCAGAAAATCATTTTGTTGATTATACTGACTGTTTGTTGATTAGAACAACTGATAGAAAGACTTTAATATTTTCAGGTTTTTATGGCTTTCAGTTTTTAGTTCTGGTTCTCTGTCACCTCCCAGACTGAGAAGAACTTTACTGTGAGCAGAGTACAGAAGTTTTTCCCAAACTAGCTGAATCTAGATTGAAATTACTTCTGGGCTCTATTTAGTCAGTTTGTGTGCCGGTCTGTCAGGGAGCTTAATAAAGCTCTGCACTTAAAGAGCAAGAGAAGCAAAAGTGAACACAAAGTCCTGAAGCTGAACAAGGAACACAAGCAGGTCTCCTTTCTGCTCATTAAAAAGCTTGTCTTAAATCAACCTCAGTCCATGGCCCTCTTATGCCTCTCTAGATAGCCCCACTTACTTCTGTGGGCTTTACTCTGTGCTTTGTTATTTTGAGATTCTGTGTGCAGTATCTCTGCTCTGGCACATGGCATCTGAGTTTTGCAAAAACAGACTTAAATTACAGCAGTATTCAACGCGTAATGTTCAGCATCTGCAGGACAGATGGCT
>NW_008239647.1:605427-674163 GCF_000691975.1 Corvus brachyrhynchos
AACAGTTTCCCTCAAGTCTCCTCAGTCACTGGACACAAGTGACAGTGAAGATTAATTACAACATCCAGCTCAGCTATGGATATCTATGCTGCGAATGTTAGCATTTGTCCAGATAAATCCTATCCCCAGGGAAAAATCTATCTTTGATTCTTT
This sequence comes from Corvus brachyrhynchos, assembly GCF_000691975.1. NCBI lineage: Eukaryota > Metazoa > Chordata > Aves > Passeriformes > Corvidae > Corvus > Corvus brachyrhynchos. The sequence goes on from NW_008239647.1 coordinate 605,581, forward strand.
TCTTGTTAAACACAATTTCCATGTCTATTTCTTTCCCCCTTGTTGTCAATGGAAGCAACTTTCTTCTCCCACTCTCTGTTCCCCACTCTCCTACCTTTTGTGGATACACTTAGCCATCACATTCTGTAGGGCCTGGGCACGTCCTGGAGCAGAGGTCAATGATACATTTTCATGAGCAGCCTTTTCACAGACAAAAGGACCTCCCATCTTCCTGGCAGGACACCAAAGTACAAAACCACTGAATGGTTTGCCGCTTACACCACACGTGAGCTCCAGCTTGAGTTCAAACCAAACCGAAGTCAAAACCAAACAACTTTTCCTTTTCCCTTGTTGAATGCATCATATTCAGAAGCTGAGATGCAAAAATCCATCTGAAGTATTTCACTGCAATTTGATTTAATGCAATACTTTCTCAAATGTAATTGTTTTGCAAAATAGCTAATATGATAGCAAAAATCCCACTATTTACTTTTTACCAGATACAAGTCTCCTATTGTCCCAGAAAAGCATGTGTGCTACAAGGACCGTTGTCTCTCCAGCACCAGAGGTGATGGGGTGGAGATTTTCAAAGCTATCTGTAGGACACTTAGACCTTCAAAAATTCCATTTAAATTATTTCTGCAGGGCATTTGTTGCACTGCAGGATTAATTCTTTTGAATTATATCAAGTCCCCTCCAAGGCCTCCACTGAGCTTCTTCAGGACAGGTGGAATATTAAAATTGTAGGACCAACCTTTATAATTATTTCTCCAGGGATAACTGGGCAAATCTTGGGTCTGCAGAGAAATAAATGTATTAACAATGTGAAACACTGTCTCAGAGGAAAAAAATTATCTTGGTTTCTGAGATCATACACCACCTATTTGAATTCCCCTGCTGGGATGAGCAGACTCCCAAAGTCTGCTGCTTCTACTGCCCTTTCTGATTTGCTTTGCCATATGCAAACACTTCCTCCCACATGAAAAGGAGATTTTTCCTCCTTTCTCTTTCATTTATTCATTTTTTTATTTTTAAGTCATAGTTACAGATCAAAGCTATTCTCTTGCTTTTGGAAGAAATAAAACCCTTCATTCCTCTCTGTTTATCCATATATGCATATATATGTATATATGTATGCATATATAAAAATATATGAATAAAAGTGTTATTCAATTTTTCTGGGAATTAACTTTACAGTAGCACTGAAAGGAAAAAAAACTATTAGGGAACAAATTCTAAAATTTTTGTTTTCACTGTATAAAATTGTATTGGTATTTCATATTGGTATTGTCCAAAACTGCAATTCATGTTTGTGCAGTGGGTCCCACTACATGCTGTGCATGCCTCATTCCTAAAGGTCAGCCTGAATGTCTCTACCATGAAGTTCAATTTTCAGTCTTCTCCTGAAGGACATTTCTGTAACTCTGAGTTCTTTTTTATGTGTGACAGCTAAGTTACCAATAGGTACATGTGTCCAAGCAAAGACTGCCTCCACTTCTCCATCTTATCTCTCAGGTTACAAATTTTACAGCAGGTTTTGGCAATAAATGATCTGAGACTTCAATCACTGAGCTGAAATGCAAGGATGTGGTAGATATGTCTGAGAAATCCAAACAATCTGCTGACCTTGAAAGTGAAAAAGTTTTGTAACCAAAGTGCATCGTTTGGATTCTTTATGCATTAACACTGATGCATAAAAAAACATGAAAGAAAAATCTCTTGGATGCAGAATGAGAAATGCCCAGCTGAGTTCAGGCACACTGCATATAGATTAATAATTTGGATGTCCTTCAGAAAGTTCATCTGAAAATTTCACAAACCTCTGGGTTAAAGGCATTCTCCAACACTCTTAATAAAAAATGTTTTTTTCTAAACCCTAAACCACAGGAATTTTGGTACATTGCAGGCTTGCCTAGAGAACCCAGATTACACATTCAGAGGAAAAGGCACCCATTCAGACCCTTGTCAGAGTGGCCCCAGATGCTGCTCCACTCTGTGGTCCAGGGGTGACACCCATCAAGGTGAGTTAATGGGTGCTCTCCCTTCTCTCCAGGTTCTCTCCCATCTGTCTATGTGCTCTCCCATCTCTCTGGATCACCCTTCAGATTGTGGGGGTCACTGGTCAGAAGTATGGGACACATTGTGGGATGCAGGGGAAAAGCATTTCAGGACTCCACAAGACTCATTATGGGATGCTTAGGTGAAGAACCCAGGGTGAGGAAAGGGATGGATCTAGGTGGTCTGGGAACATGCATGGGAAAACAGAGGAAAATGTGTATAAAAGGGGCTGATTGCCAGTACACAGATAGCTGTTTAGTGCACTTTTATGACTGCGCATGGTTCTCAGCAGAGTCTGGTTTATGTTATTGAATTCCCTTTCTAAGGATTTTTCTCTTATGTGTGCATATGTGTGTGGGGGTCTGAGTGCCAACAGCTGGAGTGGGATCCAGGGTCAGAGGCCCAGGTGTCTGTGGTGCAAGCAGCTGGAGGGAATACAAATGTATGAGTGAGTATGTGAGCTTTAGCAAATATTGAGCCAGGCTTGCTGGTGAAATGGCCTGTCAATCAGATGTGCTTGTGTTTCTGAGGGGGAGGCCATGCAAGGAGCTGGCCATCAGAGGGGCCAGGGAAGTCCCAGCCCAGTCATTGGTGACCTCTCTGTATGGACATGTGCATTTGTGTATGTGTGTTTCTGTGAGAAATGGGGCTATACCAGCAGCTGGAGAGGGGCTCTGGACCTCCAGGATTCCTATGTCCAGGTGCTGGGATCTGGGGAGACTGGGATCCAGGGCGCAGGTACTGCCAAAGGCCAGCTGCTGGACAGACACACATGGTACAAATATCTCCTACTCATGGACCTTCCTCCTGATCAGCCAGACAGGAGAAAAGATGAGACTGCTGAGGCTGCTTATGCTTGTGTCAGTGCTGATTAGTCTGTCCGTGCTGATCTGTGTGTCCAGTTGTCTATACATGGGTTCTATATGTGCATTTCTGTGTGTGTGCCTACTGGGAATCCATGCCCAGCTAGGGAGTGTGGAGCTGTGACAGCCTCACCTATCAGGTCACTGGATTTTACACACAAACACGAAGACAATAATTTTCATTTGTTTTTCTTTAGAAATGGGACTTGAAGTAAGAAACTTGCATTTCTCTCTGAGTTTCTCTTGAATCATTACCATTTCTGCTGAAGGTTTTGGCAGCCCAGCTTCTGGAGTGTAGCATCTGCCACACTCAATAATAATAATATCAACATAGTGCTTACATTGCAATCTCAGTCTGAAAAGCTCTTTGAAAATATCTACTAATTAATTCAATTAATTAATACAATTAGTCTGTAAAAACACTACACACTCCTCAAGTCATCCACTTGTAAAGCATTTCCCTTCTAACTTTTAAGAACTAAAAATATAACTGTGTTCAATTCCCTTAATGCCTGTCATTCTTACTCCGTGCCAATTAAGAGCTTACATATTCCTACCTAACAACTAGAAATAGAGAGACACAGTGTGAGAGGAGGGAAGATTGTTTTAGGGTATTAAAGGGAATGTAATTAAATATTTGTTCAGGAGTAATTGTGCATAAATTGCATGAGAATTAAGTTTCATATCATTAGTACATCTTAATTAGCGTCTTTTCATGATCAGTGTTTAACTCACAATTGTTTTGCTTTATTTTAAATTAAGTACTGCTTTGTAAACCCTTTACTTAAATTCATTACCCATGACTTTTTCTCTTGGTACTAGAACTGATGTTTTTGATGTTATTAAATGTCTACAATTGCCCAGTTATAACATCTCACCTTATTCCTCATATTAAGTGAAATTTATTTTAGTATTTCTTGCCTTAGTGTTTAGACTATTTTTATATATCTATATTAAAAAATACATGGGTGAAGTAGACTTGTGCACTTAGCTGGAAGCAGCAGTCTTCTCTAGCTCTTGGAGATGAAAGGTTAATTACATCAGGGGAAAGGCAATACAGTATTAAATAATAGAACAGGAAGATGTGAATTAAGCCAGAGCATCTTTGATTTGTATGATGGAGCACAGTTATAACACGTGCATCAGACCTACCTTGGCTGCTGGAGGTCATCCAGTCAAATATTGTTGAATTATGCAGGAACAGGCAATTTTATGGATAATAAAAACACTAATAGACTTTTGCATAAGCATATTGCTTCCAAGGAGTATGACTGACTCATTATCTTCAGAAACATAAAGATTTTGGCAGCTCCTAAAACCAGATTTCCATCTGTAACTAAAGTTGCAATTCAAGACAGAAAAGTCTATGTTCTGGTCACCAGAGATGGTGATAAATTGCCACTGAAAAATCCGTAGGAGGACAAGTAATTTAAAAAAAATCCAAACAACAAACCAAACCAAAATCCAAAAAAACCTCACAGGTCAGTGTACTCAATATGAGATTTGGCACAGGTTTCTCTTTCCACATGCAACTTTCCATATGTTAACCCTACATATCCATGTCCCTACATTCAATATGTCACATCTCCATTTCTATTTTTCATCATTTTAGTAAGGAAAATTTTTAATCTTGGTTCTTTACTGAAAAAAATGGGCATGACAGACAACTGTTAACAACTATCTAAGAATAGCTGTATTGACAGTTATTATTAATGTGTAGTTTTGCAAGTCATTCTGAGAGTATAAGAACAGCTCTTCTGGATCAGACCACCGGTGCATCTAGCTAAATACTCTTTAAGAGATCAAGGGAGCCTGAGCTTTTCATTTAATCCATTCTCTTTGTATTTCCCAGTATCCACACTTGATTTATTAAGAAAAATAGAAGTCATAACCCTGTTAATCCCCTCCAGTGTCTTGTTTGTGAATACGGGGTCCATGAATCTGTCTAGTTTCTTATATAGCATTTTGATATTATCTGCCTCTTGAGCTTCCTGTGACAAAATTCTTGCAGTAGTTTCAGTCATTGTTATACCTAGTTGAAGAAAATAACACCTCCATGATCAAGTTGGTGTTTCTTCAACAACACTTCATGTTTAAGAGGTTCATGTCAATTGTCAGAAACACTTTAGAAAGAGTAGCAAATGAATGTGATTTACAGTAGACCATCACCCTTTTGCCTGAAAACATTCACTGAAATAACAGTAAAGCTGAGCCCAGATCTTGGAAGTAACAGTAAAGCTGAGCCCAGATCTTGGAAGTCTTTGTCCCTAGCCTCTAGGTTGAGCCACTCTTACTGGGCTGTATTTGAAAGGCACTCCAGTCACAGAGGAGGTGAGAAATAGCAGGAGTTAGGTTAACCGGTGGTTTCAGGTAGAAGATGAAGCAGCCCTCACTGCATGCCATGCCCTCGGAGTAACAGAACTTCTGCTGTAAACAAGGTGTCAGTGTGCATAAAGGAAAAGGTCAAGAAGTGGATGTGTTAGTCATTTATAACAGGACTACAAGACATCATCACAGTGTGGACATGGGAGACAGATACAGTCTTTGGAATATATCCAAGGAAGCTGAAATTAAAGGCCAGTCTGAAAAGAGCTACGGGGACAAATTGAGACTGACAAGATGGGCTTATCTCCTTTAGCTTCACTAAACATGAGGGTGAATTGAACAACCTGCCACAGCATCTTCTAGCCTTGGTTTCCTCTGTTTGAGAGTCTGAGGAAAGCTGAAAATACACAAAGTAAATATTCATGAAAGAGAGAAACTATTTCTGTTAAAGCAACAAGTTAACTTTTAAGTTAAAGCACAAAAAATGGATGTAAACTGGCTAAGCCAAAAATCAGGTTTCCAGCAAAATTCTGAAACAGTCTTTCCATAGCAATAATAGGACAAAAGTAATAATTTTAAGCAGTTAAATCGTGTTCTTGAAAGGCTACGCAATGAAGTTACCCATAATCATTGAAAGCCAGATTTGGTGATCTGGGAATTTTTCTATTCTGAGGACTTTCTGACAGTTAAACTACCATGCTTATCTTCAAGAGATAACATCCAAGGTTACTCACACCTGGAATGGAAGCCAATACTGTTATAGTAAGACATCATGAGCCTTCTGTGCAATCCTGATTGAGAAGACAGTGCAGAGGCAAGAGCAGTGATAATCCCTCCCCATTCTCCCTGTGGATTCATTGCTCTGTTGCACTCTGCTTTGATTGCTTCAGTGCTACATCTGATACCTTTGGACATTCATTCTAAAACTATTGTGACAGGTGCCTGCTTCTGTACAAACCGCTTTGAGAAATACTCTAGTGGCTAGCAGAAACCTTTTCCTTCAAGAGCTTTAAGGACTTTAAAAGCTACTCTTTTGATAAGAGATGTTATTTCAATGATAGCTAAAAAAAATGTTGGACATAAAACCCAGGTATTTCTTTGGCCATTTTCTTTTGATTTACTTTGGACTTGAAAACATGGAGACATGACAGAGAAAGAAAAATCAAGTTAGGAAGATACTTAGAAATTAAATGATCAACCTTGATCTTAACTAAGATATCAAAGATTAAAGTTCTGGTAATTTTCTGCATCATGTATTATATGCTGTCAGTGGTGTACGTACATGTGTCTTTTCACACTCTGACAATATCCTCACACTGACATGGTAATACTCTAACAGTCTCCTAAAAATTTTCTCTCAGCAACATATTCAATTCACCAAAAATAAAAGGCAAGTTTACCTATTTATATGATCAGCAGCCAGACTTTTCAGATATTCTTTTGGAATAAATCAGATACCATTAATGCGGTACAGGGATGGTCATATCCTACAAAATGCACAAGGTCCAGCAATTTGTAACACTTGATATTAAAATCTAAAAACGTACAGCACTGTGCTGTACTGTGCTTTCACTTCATGAAAATATGGTTCAGCTAGGGACCTTAGACTGCTGAAAATTGGTCTTTAAATCAATCTGATTATAAGTCATTTAGAAGGCTTCTACTTTCACAGTCAGCTGGAACCTTAGCTCCAACTGCAGTGAGACCTCAATCTATCAGCAAGTCAGTATTAAAAAGTAAGTAACCAAAGCACTATTTTTAACATCTAATACTTGATTTAAAGAATGGAGACCAGAATGTGAAAGAAACGAGAACAAGATATGTGTGCAAAAGTGTAAGAGAGACAGAGATATAATTATCAGTAGGAAAAAACCATAGGTTTCTGGAGGTGATGTTAACAAGAGAAATGAGAAGAGAATCTCCATATTTTGCAAGTGGAAAAATACAGTGATTTTCTAATGGTGGATGTTGAAACCCCATCATCACCCAGTGGATTTAAGATAAAACACCTCCACACAGAGGATAATCTCACAGTTGTGTCGGGCTGGGGGATGATATAGATTCTCTATTCAGTACTTCGGCTCCACATTCTGCCATTCTATCTATCAAACTCATTCACTTCCCTCTTTTGTGAGATACATAATCATTCCATTGTACCGTGCACTGCTAATCTCTTGCCACAATTTCTGAAATCTGTGAAATCACTTTTTATGCAGCTTATATTTCAAATCTCTTCAGGGTAGATTTGTGGCTCTGTATAAGTCTTTTTCCCTTATATGAAATGTATCAAAAAACAAGATGTAGTCACAAAATGTTCCCTTTACTGGATGACTGTACATGTTCATTTGATTTTTACCTTTCTGAAGTCAAAGGTATCATCACATTCTCCCAGGAACTTGTAGTGAAAAACTTGAAATACTTTCGTTGCATTTTTATGAAAGTTATGATAACATTCCTATGACTGAAACACATCTCTGCTTTATAAAATAGATGAAAAACAATGTTCCACATGCATAGCAAGATGTATTAGCAAATTGTATTAGTAGGCATGAATAAATAATCTCAACAACTTTTTCTGTAGGATTCATGCAGCAGCTTGTCCCATTGTTGTATCCATATCCTAAGCTGCAGCCTGCCAAAGGGAGGATCTAATATAAGCCTATTACTTCTGAAGTCTGTTGATTTTACACAAGAGCCCTCCTCCAAACAAAAAAAAAAACCAAAACAACCAACACTTTTACACTATTTTCACTTCCTCTTAGATGCATGCCCAGAGAAAAAACAGACAAAACACCTTCTGGACATGAATTGTTAACTTTTGTGAAGATGCCCATCGGTGATGGTATCAACTATCACAGACTTCTTTAATGTATTGTGTGCACATTTCTCAAGTACTTTAGACTCTTCCCCAAAATGCCTTGAAGAAAATCCAGTCCTACTGAGAAGGAGAGAGGCTAAGACCCTTTTGCATCGTGTTCTCACTGATTCTCCTGAGAAGCAATTAAGTTTTGAGTGTTTGGGCTTGCACAACTCTCCTAAGAGAATTATTACACATCTGAAGTAGATCTCACACAGCCTAACTAAAGCTCTGTCTGAGCCAAAACTTCCTCCTCCTCAGGCTTCACAAAGCCCTTGAGCTTAGCTGTGTCATAGATTCCGTTATAGATATGGACAAAAAGTGGATTTATCCCCATTTATGATTTCTGTAGACTTAAAGGAATGGATGATGAAGATAAGGCAAATGTAGACTTTGAACAGTTTTATCTTTCCAACAATATGCTTATCGTATATTATATGATGTGGTATTTCAGGGCATTTCTATTACATATCAGTTTCCAAACGTCTCATTCTAGGTTGTTATTTCTTTGATGATTTCTCTATGGTGGTCTTCAAGCCCTTTTGGGGGATTCAGACACTACCAGTATTAACAATTACTTAATGTTTGTCTCAGATGCTTAGGTTACAGCATAAAAAGAATAAACTATCAGTAAAACAAAAGCCATCACTGTTTTATTTCTTCTGCTTCTGGACCTCAGCTGATTAAAAAGCCTAGTGTACTATGCCTACATAGTGGACACCTACTAGATGAGTATAAGGTGAAAATTCTTACAGCTGACCAGGTATTTTGAATTGTCTGCAGTGTCCTGCTTTCAAATTGAACCAGTTCAGACTATTTGCTCCACGTGGAAAATGCACTTACTTATCCCAGTCACTAGGAAGGATATTCTGAGCTTTTAATCCCTTTTAACTCAACAGACCAAACTATCATGACATAGAAGTGATCATCATTGTGAACATTTTATTCAATACCAGTTCCTCTTTGATAGTGAAAACAAAACCATTTCTTTTGTTAAATATACTTTATAGTGGACCATATCTTCTTAAGACACTTTGTTAATGAGGGTAGGGACAGGATTATATAACAAAGCTAACAAAGCTTTGTTAGTGGGGTCAGTAGTTGATGCCATACCTTACTATCAAAATTACTTTAGTGGTAAAAAAAATTGGGAGGAGAGAAAGAAACAAGACTCTTCCATAGCTAAGATCAACAAACCATCTCGCCTTATTTCCATTTGGGAAAAGCAATGACAGGGTCACAGGTGAATGAGTGTCACCTTCTGGGCAGTCTCTCCAGCACCAGCAGGTTAATACAGTGTCAAACCCTCATCATCCTTGTACCCCCTAGCACTTCGTATTTTCCACCAGGACATCTCCAGATCCTGTGGGCTGTTCTCATTCTTGATGCTCTCTGTGCTGCCTGAAACACGCTTTGTTAGACACAGGCATTGCACACAGATTGGCTGCTAAATTCTTCTGCTTGTGTTTCACTGGATAATCACAACCAAGTATATGGATGACCACAGCCTACCTCGCTATGCGCTATGCTCTGAGTCTTCTTAACACACACGTATTTTAACCGTAACACAAGGTTTAGAAAAGGAGTGGGACAAGTGATTTAATGTGCGTGTGGCTGCTGCACCCCATGAGAACATGTCAAAATATCTGTATCTGAGCTTCTGTGTGCAAAACCTTGAGGAAAACCATGTAATATTGCATTTTCAGGTCTTTGAAACCCTTCCACAAAAGCCTAGATGAACAGGGACAGCCAGCTGACACTGTGAAACATGCTCCTGAGCAATGTCTGGCTTCACAGACTGGGATTGATGAGGGGAGGCTATGACTCTAAGATACCCTTCTTTGCACTGAGTTTCGACAGTCCTCAATATATTTAATTTGCTATGTAACAGAGTATTAATTATTCATGGCTTTGTGCTATTCAGTCATATAATTTTTGCCCTTACAAATTTTTATTTAAAAACTTAAAAAAAAGCAACCTAGAAAAGTTTCAAAATGGTCATTTCAAACAAAGCTTCTATAACTAATATGAGAAACAGCAGGAAATGATAGCAATATTTTAAATCCCTCAACAATTTTTCTCAGGAAACCTAGAAGATCAGCTTTAATGTAACTGACATATTTGATATGCTAGCAATGAATTTTTGCAAAAGGGACTAACTGATTTATGCTTTTAATCTATGTATAGTGAGTGCTTCATGGAAATTGCACAAGTTGTGGACTACTCCTAAACACATCCCTAGAAATGGTAAATTAAAAAAAAAATCAAACACATAAAACCCCACTCTGTTTCATCTTTTTATATGAAAATTAGCATGAGAATGAAACCAAAAACACTGAATGTTGCTGATATGATGAAAAGCAATCTTATATCATCTAAAATTGCATTGAAAGAAGCTATTTTTTCTTTGTTGCTTTTTGTTGCTTTCTTATTATTCTTGGTATTCTTTTACAGAAAGTTCAAGGTGTCCAATCAGAGTGACAAGTGCAAAACAGTTGACTAATCCAGAAATACCTTAACAAATCAAAATGAAAGGGTTGAATTACCTATAAGTGAAAAAAAAAGAAATCCTGCTATGAAGAAGTTCAAGTTTTGCTAAAGGACCATTCTGGAGAGGCACAGATATCCATGTATGACATTCATGACCAGAAAGCAGATGTTTGGTGATAGGTTTTGAACAGAACAATTTTTTTCAGCAGGTTTTAGTGGCTGTTTCAATATTTAGTCAATGGTTACTCTCTAGGTAAGAATATTATTGTGCAATTTTTGAGTGCATTTTGGGATAACTATGAATCAACAGTAACAAGCATCCACTGAAGTTCCCAGAGCAAGTAGCTGCTACCTGGACCAGTAAGCACAAAGTCACCAAAATATGTCCTAAATCCACAAATATAGAAAGTTTCATCCCAGGAGAATTACAGTTGCTTTAAATACAGGAAAGAAAGTGGTGTGCTCCTCTTCACACCTCTCCTTCAGATATAATGGCCAAGGGAGATTCCGCACCATAGAATGCCATGCCCCGTAACTGAGGCAGTTACTCAGAAGGGGGCTGGTCATGGTTTGGGTATGGGCTGGGTATTGGGTTTGGTGGTGAGCAATTGCATTGTCCATCACTTGGTTCTCTTGGGTTCTGTTACTCTCTTTATCATTATTATTAGTACATTACTATTACATTGTTATTGTTATCATTATTATTAATAATAATATTTTCAATTATTAACTCATTCTCATCTCAGGCCACGAGGTCTATCTTTTTTTTCTGATTCTCCTTCCTGATATGGGGGTAAGGGGAGTGAATGAGTGATTGATGACAAACAGTAAAAACCCCAGATACAAACCAGACCTAAAGGTTTTCAGTCCCAGTACACATGTAGAGGAGCATAAGACACCTAAGTACCCATAATAATGTTAAATTAAGGTGAAACTAGATTTAAATAATCGTGATTGTGCTTCTATATAGTGGAAATACTTTTTTTCTGAATCTACATTCATCAGCGTGTCTAAATAGGAACAGGAAAGTAAAAACTTCTGTAGGAAATAACTAACAGAAGATAAGAGCAGAGTATCTTATACCAGGTTCCATGACCAGCAGTGTGGACTTCGTTTGCATTTGTTTGTGATAAACATGACCAATCACTTCTTTGATGGTTGCAGATGGGTAGTGCAGCTGATTTCAGAGTACATCACCTTTGATGACCCCTGTCACTGGATTATGGTCTGCTTTCTTCTATTTACAACGGGTGTTTGAGACCAAGGAGTCCAGAAATCAGGGTTAGCTCACTGTGACCCTAAGCAAAAACTGTTGACTGTATGATGACCCCACTACTCTTCACCCTTGAATGAAAAAGAATTAGAGGAATTCAGAGGCAGAAAATAGTTGAAGTAAAAAGCCTGATGGCTTTATCTTACACCACAACATCTGTTTTTCCTCTTCCCTTGAAAAGCCTGCTGCAGGCAAAGCAGCACACGTTGGGTTTAATTGTTCCTGCTGTCTGCCATAAAATACATTATGCCATTTTTCCAACTGAATAATAGAAGTAGAAGCATGATTGATAAAGAGATAAGCCAGGTTAATTGGCTTTATTTCAACAAACATCAATTAATTAAGTTAAACACCAGAGGGAAGGCATCTGCTCACTCTAGTTCAGCCTGGAGATCTCCCTCTCCTCTCTCTGCTGATCATGAAAAGCCACAGGGCTCCCTGGAATAACTCCAGCAAGGGCAACCTCGTAACGAAATTATTTCAAAATTGTCACATGGTCTGTATTCCTAACCTTTTTACAACTCAGTCAGCTAAAAGAAGCATTCAGTACAGCTAGCCCTTCATGATTCCTCATCTCTCTCAGCGGGAATCAGAAAATTAAAATCCCCTGGAAAGGAACCTCTAATCAATTTGCCTCCTGTAATTTGGCTTGCAGGGTTTTTGTTAATTTTCTTTTTAATTATGGTCTACAGTCATGGAATACATTTATCGTTAAGGTTCATTCCATCCTCTACCTGCCAATGCAAAACAAGATTGGGTGGTCAGTTCTGATGAAAGATTATTTTTCATCATGACAAGTTAGTGAAAACAAAATTTCCCTGCTTTTTGTTGCATGAACTTGAGTTTCTCAGAAGAAAAGGAAGAGATTTCCTGCCTTCCTTCTCTTATTTTCTTTTTGCTTATTATTTGTTTCTATAGGTGTTTGTGTTGCTATAAGAAACTTAATAGAAGTGAGATAGTAAAATGGATGGAATTGTCACTGACGAATTTTTTGTAGTAGTATGAAGATTCTCCCATGTCACAAGACACACAGACATGCAAGTATGGTTGTATCCAACTCTGTAAATCCTACATACAGTCAATCTGTCACAGATTTAAGGTCATAGAAAATACAGATGCCAGTCATGAAGTCTTCTACTTGAAAACATTCCCCAAAGTAGGATGAAAATACAAACACAATCCCAGACAGATGCTGACCCATTCTGTTCCTAATTCAATGTTTACGACCTCTCCTCCAAGATCATGACTCTCAGATGACTCTTACTCCCTCCTAGATCTTCTTCAAACAGTCCACATTTCCCCTAAAACATTATGGATAAAAGTGAACACAGTGTAGTCCAGCCTCGAATGGAGCACATTGGGAGGATTACTTTGAACATTTTGTAGATGACATTTATGATTATACATCCTTATATTGAATATGTTACTTGCACCTCAGTAAACTATGCCAGATTACTTTCAGTTTACCATTCCCCTTGCCTCAATGGCAGTTATTCCCCAGTTCACTTCTGTGCAGCTAGGAATACTTACTGAAGGATATTGCCTCATTCTTGTCCTTATGAAGCAGTACTCTATTATTTTAATTCATTAATGCAAATTACCACAATTTTTTCTGAATTCTAAATCCGTCTTTCAGTGTACTTCCACCATGTCCTCTCTCTAGACAGAAGTTAAATACAAGTGCAGTAGCATGATTGTCTTTTTCATTGTCCTATTAGTTCATGGAAACACTGTATCCAGTGTTTCAGACATAAAAAACCACAGAGTATACCACTGATCTTTCAGTTTACTTGTGACCCACTGATTATTACTCCCACTTGTGCAGCTATTTTCTCCAACCTTGTTTATGTGACTGTTGTTGAAGAAAATGTCAGTAACCTGAAGATATACAGTATCTACTTCTCTGAAAAAGCCCTGTTACCCATCACACAACGTAGTTTTATATGACTTCCTCATGGCAAAGACTTGCTGCATATTCTTCAGCCCTTAAAGGTTTGCCAGTAGATTGATCTTCCAGTATTTGATCTCCAGGCATTAATACTTAAACACCCCAGTCATTTCTTCCTACCCTTTTTAAAGAAGGATCTATCTTTGCCCATTTCCAATCTTCTGGAACTATAATCACTCTCCACAAACTTTCCCAAGGGTTTGCTTGGAGACTGCTGTATGTACAGTTCCACTGTATGTACGCTACCCTTACTCTCCAAAGCTTCTTCCATCACTAATTTGTCCTAAGAGGAGCTTCCTACAGGGAAAGTGGCTTCATGCTATACAATTTGATCCACAGTTCTGTGTAAATCATCAAGGTATTTCCATCAGCTTCTGTGACTTCTGCTCAGGTCTTGTACGTGTCTCAATTCTTTACTGCATGTACTATACAGAATCCTTACACTTTGACACACAAAACCAGAGAAAATCACAACCTGTGATCTCTACTCATATGAATTAACTCCTCTAGATACAAATTACTAGCATAAATATTCAATTAAAATCTTGTTAACTATTCTTTGGCCAGCTGTGGTGTAATGTTTGCTATTATCTGTCCAAAACAATTTTCCAGTCATTGAACTTCCAACACTGTTCACAGTTTTAGCAATATGACCCTCTTGTGTAATCCTGATTCCACACTCAAAAAACCCCATATTGAACATGCACATACATACCAGCATTGCTATTTTTTGTTACCCAGCTCAAACTTCAGTATGCTTTTAGTACTTGCACTGCAGAGTACCTGTGTCTGGACGTGAAATTTTGGCTCATGTAGGTTAGAGCCTGCCATTCTTTCCACATACATGTTGTTGATATTATGAGGTCTGTGTTTCACTATCATCTGCAAAATTCTCATAATACCTCCAGGTCAGGCATCAGAGTTACACGTGGCATCTCTCCTCTCTTGTCAGGAGACTGAACCTGGCTTGTTTTTTCAGCGCAGGTCCCATGACATTGCTTTAGGCATTAGGTCACAAGGTGGTGCTGCAAACAGTTATTTAGGTCTGCCATCTGTGACCTGGCTGCATTACTAGTAGGAATACTTGAATCTGGGCTAATGACTAACATTTTCCGTCTTTAATCTAGACCTCAGCTACGCCTAAGAGTGATTGGCAGCCAATCAACTAGTTTTTTTTGTTTAGGCCTCACCAAGCACAGAGTGCAGTCTGCAGCCATAGAGAACAGAGAAGGAAGAGTGCATTTACTTGTGACATTTTACTTCTTGTCAGTTCAGTAATAGTTGATCTTGTCAAGGCAGAAAAAGCACAGCAGCCCCTTGCTTTACAATTGATTCCATAGGTTTTCATAAGATTCAAATATTTTGAAATCCTGACTGAAATTCACTCTATAGTTAATATAGTTGGGGAAAAATACATGAAAGGAACTTTCCCAGTCCCTAAGAAAGGTTGTCAGTACACGTAAACAGTATTTTTGACCCATAAATATATCACAGGCTTTTTGTCTTGTTCATGTGTCTTTGGAGCTTCACTTCTAGGCTGACCCAGCATGAGAGAAGCAGAAAGCAGATGAGCATGCAAAACGGAAAAACCACTGTGGATTTAATATCTCTCTCTCTCTCTCTCTAATTGTTGTAGCAGTGGCTGGCCCCACAGAAGGACAAATAAGCACAGTTACACATACATTATTGAATGTAACTGTGTTGCTACTTATCAGTACAATTAACTACCTAGGAAAAAACTGTAACAATTCAAGGCACGGTATAAGCAGCAATGACATTAACCTTTAATAATCATCTTTTCCCGTCACACTGTGGTAATGACCATATTAATTAGTCATGAAATGATTAAATATGAAAAGCATGAGCTGTGCCATGATGCTACACATGGGCACCTTTCAAGGACTAGGTGGCTGCACACCTTGAAAGATGCATTCAGGAAGCTTTATTACTACTGCTGGTTGCAGCCTCTGGGCACTGCAGGGTTTTCTGCAGCCAGGAGGACTAAACTAAGCGACTGCTGTTTTGGTGAATTGAATGATCTAAAACAAACACAGCCAGATTGTGCTGCAATCTTGGGAAATGCTATGACCTTGACAGCTCTTATCCCAGCTAAACTGTGTTCCTCTGTTCTGTGGAGATCAAAATCTCTCTTAATCCTGAAAATCTCATATCTCAAAGCACAGCTGATCCTCTTGGCAGTCCCTTTAAAAGTACAAGCAGATGAGGGCAGATTCAGTGTTCCAAAGGGTATCTCCAATTTAGGATATGCCAGGTGGATGCTCTTCATGTACACCAGAGTGCCCATTATTCTGTACTGGACAGGTAAGCTCTAGGATGCTTTTCTCACTCCTCCCACCCAAACCTGTAGTCTTTATCATCTGTCCCTCTCCTAAGGCTATGAGTCAAGATCCTTTTCATCATAATAGTTCTTTTCTGAAGGACTAAAGTCACTTTGCAAATCTTAATTGTTCCCAAGGCTATAAACACCATCCTCTTACAGAGGTTGTTCTCAGAGGTTTGGTGCCAAAATAAAACAGTATTGATGGTAATACCTGTGTGTGTACTAGCACAAGACTCCTGCCTGATTTCCTGATATTTAGGAGATATTACAGTCCCATTTTAGACTATAAAAGTATGTGTTGGCACAACAGACAAAGATTTGACCCAGGATCAAAGGAAAAAATTCTGCTTTTAAGAAATGAATAGCTGATCCCAGACTTGTTAATGCATACAGTTTGAAATGTCACTAAATGCCTGCTGCCAGGAACATGAATTGCTCCAGACAACTCTGATATGTTTCACAGAACACCTGAGGTTGGAAGGGATTTCTGGAGCTTATCTTGTCTGGCCCCCCTGCTCAAGCAGGATCACCTACATTAGGCTACCCAGCATCACGTCCAGGTGAGCAGTTACATCTGGCTGATCTAAAGTCACTCCCCTGTCATAAGGAGGACAATCTCAGTTTTCTACTAACATAACTAGAAATAAACTTTGACATTAGAAACAGGTTATGTAAAATCCCCCCCTTTCTGAGACCAGTTTTCCCCCTCCTAAAAATTCTGAGCTATTGTCGTCCACTGGAACAGCAATCCTCTGTGTACAGAGCATAGAGGATTTAGAGGTCCTGGTAGTGTCTCTGTGTATTGAACTATCTCATAGAACTGCAACAAATACCACTGCCTAATGCCCACTGAAAATAAACAGTAAAAACTCTTTCCCCTCATTACAGACACAAATGACAAGCTTTCAGAATGATTAGCTGGAAATTGCCTTTTCCGTCAGATACAAGCCCAGAGGAAGGAGGGTGCCAGAGAAAGAAGATGCTTATATGGGCTTCTTTGTAATGCAAATGTAGGAACATGCTTTTTATCTTCAGACAAGTGCAAGTGCTTCACAAAGATTTTATTTAAAGCTTGTGTTCTCATGCATTACAAAAGTGAAGCAAAGAGACATGCCAGCATTAATGAACTTCCAGGGGCAGTATTATTAGTTCCGAGGAATAAAGAGAGAGAGAAAGAAAGAGCACACAATTTAATGTCAGACTTATTAACAAAGAGACAAATGTTATTCATGCAAGGAATATGGTAGAGTTGAGTCACATTTCTATTTACTCTGGGGACTTCATATAAACACAAAACCAGTTCTGTCTCTATCAACATTTAAATCACTCTAGTGCATCCCTAAGATCCTTTTTTTTGGTTGTTTTTCTCACATTTCCATATCACAAAGCTCTGATAACTGTAGTGACAGGAAGATGCAGTTCAAGTGAATGCATCTGCCTACAAGGCACTCGCTCTGTCGTGTGCTTGCCTGGCATTTAACAGTGAAGTTGTAAACACATAATGTCATGACTCCTTTCATTCACTTCCATTTCTGCTCAGAAACACATGCATAGTGAGATCTGCAGAATGGGCAGAGCTTCACAGGCAAGTCAGGAGAGATGAGAAGAAGAAAAAACATGAAACAAAACAAAAGCCCCAAAGCCAAAACAATCCATAGAAAAATAGAGATTTCCATTAATATAATCTTTATTTCCTTACACTGTCAGCTACATCTCCAGGAAGACAACCAATGCCACATCCCAGTATGGGGTGTTTTCTGCACTTCTCCATGTCTGGTGTCACAGGCACCCTATTTCCTTCTAGACAGTAGTTTCCAAGTAGCTGAGAAAGGGGAGGGCTGACACGCATCTAAGGGTATCCAGAAGAGGAGGTGGAGTAACAGCATTTTTCATTCGATCTATGAAACCCAAGCTAGCCAAGTCACTGATTCAGATTGCCTTGGCAAATACAGAGCCTCCAGCAGTTTAGCTGGTCCAGCACTGGACTCAGAGGAAGGATCAATTGACTTTGTGAGGTCCTTTTCCATCTTATTTTCTGCACAGCAGAAGCTCGCTGAAATTCATGTTGGAATTGATCGACAACTGAGGGAGAGAGTAGGAAAACTTATGATGCTATACCTACATGTTTTGAAGATTGTGTAATCCACAGCACCTTGGTAATTAGCTGGTTTACATATTATTCCAGGTCTCACTTTCCAAAAGCACCCAGCAAGGTAGAAGTTCTTTCTCCAATGCCCAACATCAAAGGTTGTGGCATAGCAGGCAGCTCACTTGACCTCATGGCTATTTGGCCATCCTTGGGAAGAAAAGGATAGGAGCAGCTCATTTAAGAAGTTGACATGGGAACCTACACCATAGTATATAAAACTGATTTTCAAATAATGCTACTCAATGTCTTATTGAGGGAACCACTTTAACCAAAATTAAGGCACCTCTTTGAAAAACTTTGATTCATACATACTGCTATTAAGTCATTATAAAAAAAGCAGGGAAGGAAGGAGAGAGAAAGGCCACTTTATTGTAGGAAGAACTGTTGAAAAGATTTCTACAGCCAGAGAACATACTGATTAGAGGTTTTCAAGGGTACTCATAATGCTGCATACTTCTTAGGCAAAAAAACCTTCCCATTTTACTTAAAGAAGGGGGTGAACTCCTAGAAGCTAAGAATTCAAGGGTTTTCTTGAGAAAGCTGTTCCTTTAACAGAGCTTATATTCACATTTAGATCCACCCTCTCAAACATACACACGTTGAGAGAATGTTTCCAATTCAACTGACCGATAGAATAGCCATTTTCCACATCTCCCCTTGTATGCCCAACACCAGAGCATAATTCTGGTTATGACATTGTGACTGGCCATAACTCTAGATGTTACTCTCAGATGAGAAGAAAAAGACAATGGTGTTTCCCTTCCACCAAGGACAGTGCACATGAATCTCTGCTTGTCTCATGCACTCGTGCAGCTCTTATGATGTGTGCCCTTGTTCACTCTGCTTGTCTCATGCACGAGCCCATGACTCGTGCAGCTCTTATGATGTGTGCCCTTGTTCCATCCAGGACAGAGTCAGTTTTTTGCAGTGAACCGTGACAAGGCAGAGCCTGGAGTCGTGGAGCACGACTAGGAAGTTATTTTAGACCATGTATATCACTGTCAGTGTAAGGGACTCTCTGACTTCCAAGAAAAACATTGTGGCTTCCAGTCCAAAAAAGCATGGTGGGAGGGGGAGAGGGGGAAAGCCATCTGTGTTTGTTCATTGTCGTCCAGGGTCTGTGGTGAGCATTTTTACAGGTGAGCCATCCCCTCTTTTGTATATTCTTATCATTAATATTGTTGCTGTTGCTGTTGGTTTTGTTATCTCATTGCGCTCTCCAGTAAATTGTTCTTATCTCAACCTGTGATCTCTGTCTTTTGTGCCTTGCATTCTGGCCTTTTAATGGAAGTGCTAAAATGGGAAATTCCATTCCTAAACCATGAAAATGTGCAATTCACAACAGATGGAACACTCAGACAATCCTGCTCTAGGTCTTAAGTGGCTGATAAAGTTTACAAAGAGATGGGAGTTTCAGTGCTTATGCTCCTGACTCCTTTGATCCAGTATGCCTTTCCTCTACACTTCCCCTCAGCTTTCAGCAGTGGTAGGACAGAGAACCTTCCTGGGTGTGCCTGCACATTTCACAACTTGTTAATGGTGGGACTTCATTTTGCCTTCAGAATTTGCTGACTCCTGGCTGGGCTAAGTGAAGCAACTTCTCCCTTGACAGTCTACTCCAAATAGTAAGCTTTTGATTTTGTTCTTCAACGTATTGTCCTGCCTTGGAAGCTGACTGTTTTAGAAGCAAGGGTAGGCATATTGCACCTATTGAATGACTGTGAAATGACAGATAAGAGGCAGAAATAAAAAGCAGAGATTGCACAGCAAAGAAGAAAACAGTTTCTTAAAAGTCTGGGGAATGCAAAGGAAGCATTCCTCACCCTCCAACCTGTAGAAAAAACCACTAACTACAAAAGAAAAAAGTAGGATTTAGAACTCTTCCTGAACTTATCTGCTGAAAAATTCATGAAAGCCGGAGTTGGGTCTGTTTGAACGTCTCCACAAATCACCAGTTATTGTTCGTTGGAAGACAAATGAAAAAAGACACCCAAACTTAAAAATGTAAAGATCTTCAGAAGAAATAAAATATCTGCAGGCAACACATGGCTTCCAAGTAATTGGAGTAACCTTTGCCTTCCCTCAGACTCCATCCAATGGTCAGAAAAATCCCACCTGTCTTGCAGAGAACAAGGGTATTAACTATGAGGGCTCATTGCCATTCACTGAAGCTCACATCCCACAGCAGGAAGTGCCCTCCAGGAGAATGGAGTTAAATGGCCCTGGAGAAATAGAGGGAACAGAGATAAAGAACTTACTGAGACATCTGGCTGGAAGTGAAGCCTGTTCTATCCTACCCATTCATCAGTTTGGACAATTCATCCTATCCATTCACCAAGTCCTGCTGATCTCAACACAGGCTTTTCAACAACACAAGACAAAAGATTTTTCCCCAAATAGAGGTCTTATTTCCTTCTTTGCTTTGTCTAATATTTATGAACGCTTATTTTCAACTTGCCTAACACCCATTACTCTTTCCTGGCTCCTGTAAAGCCATGCCTGTGGCATATCAGGTCATCAGTACATCTACACTTTGGTACAGAGGCTTCCTCTACCAAGCCTGCCTGGCAAAGTGCCACGATATCAGAAACGACCTCTTGGTATGAGAGTCCCAGCAACTCCTTTATGGGGTAGTTGAGAGGTAGAATTTCACCTGGTGAAATTATTTACCAGCAATTGCTGTACCCAGTTCCCCATCATGGGAGATGCTGGCATCACTGTTGCAACAGAAGGTTGTTCTGAGCCCTTCCTTCCTTGTCTCCTCTCCTCCTGTTCCGCATTCGGACTTCCATATATTATGTGTGGGCAGTCAGTATATAAAAGTGGGGAGGCTTCACAGTGAACTCTGCAGTTGCATTTTCTCAGGTGATTGACCCCTGGTGACACAGTGAAGCTAGAAGTGTTCAAATGGCTGCACTGGGGTTTTGGGCACGGATACTATATTTCATGCCTAGATCTCAAATGACCAGCTATGACGATGCACTGGAATATGAAGACAATCACCTCAAATCTTAATCTGGCAAACCTTTTGCACCCAGGACAGCTCCAAGAAACTTTATAGAAACTGAGAAAAAAAAGTTGAGAAATGACTACGTAAAAATGCACTTGGGATTTAAGGCAAGAATAGGCACTAGTTGATGATGTGCTGGCTAAGTACTCAGAGCAGGAGTTCAGAACCCAGCAGTCAGCTGGAACCCTGGAGCCCTTCCAGTCATGTGCTAAGATAACAGACTTTGAGAATAACACCGCAGTGCAGGGTGTACCTCCTGCCCCACAGATGAAAAGAACTATCTGTAAAGCTTTAATATCATATTTGAGTTCACTTACGCGTCAGAGTATCCTTAAAAATCTGTAACTTAAATCAGAGGCCTAAATACCATTTTTAAACCCCACTTCTGAAATTCTCCTTGTGTTACCATGGAAGAGAACACTGTTAATGTTGCAAACTAAAACTCTTGGGAAAAAAAAATGCAAATTGTATGTATATATTTATTGCCTGAATCAAGTCCCTAATCAGGATGGGGTGTGAGGGAGGAAGGAAGAGATACGTGGAAAAGAAATCTGTGAGTGATACTCACTTGTTCATCATTTGCTCAGGGGGCCAATACATTTCCTTCTCTTTAACCACACACTTCTACATGCCTTAAAGCCTCCCTGAAGAGAATCAGATTTTCTTGTCTACGAAGATGTAATGTGTAATTAAGCAAGCAGTGAGAGTTTTGGTTTTACTCTGGTATTTCTTCTTCATCCACTAAAACTGTGAACCATAATTAATTCAGTTAAGTTGAGAGGAAAATAGGAAGATTCTGCAATCTGTGGAATTGAATCTTGGGTATTTGTTCAGAGAACTGGGAATTGCTTTATTGTCTCTGTCAAGAACAGTTCCTCAACTACATATCTCTCCAAAATGCTTACAGCTGAGAATCAAATGTATTCTCCAAGGAATATTTGCTCTTATGGCACTCTTCCCTCCTCTGTTTTTGTACAAACTCAACACTAGTAACTTGGATTTCACAGCTAAAATCCACTGAAATGTTGTCATGCCTAAGCATCATCACCTGACAACTGCTTCCTTAAGCTTATAGTGCATTATTTGTTGGGCTTTGATTGAACAGCAGAGTGAAAATAGCTGGATCCACAGCATGCAAATCTAAAGCTTCTATATCTGTATCTATATCTAGAAGATTGACAGATAGATCAATCTGAGGCATGGCATTGGGGTGTTTTTAGGAATGTGGCGAGATGATAGCATTTAACAACCTGGAAAGTGAAGAGAGCACACTCAAGTATCTTTCTCTGCCCTTCCTAGAGCTGGAAATCAATACCTTCTCACCATCAAAAGCACAGTTCCTGTCCATTCCTGTCTCCATTGCTACACCTCACACACAACACAGCTTATTTGCAGGTGTGTAGGAGCAGGGACAGTAGTACTGCTCCTGTCCTGTACCTTCAGTGTGCTTTGTTTCTGGTGATGCAAGGACAATGTTTTGGTTGTCCTCTTGGGGGAATAATATGGAAGACCTTCATGGTTCAGTAAGCTTTTGGCCATTCTCTCAGCCAGGACTGTCCACTAAAATGCCACAAAGACATCCATGGAGAACATACACACAACAAGGCAAACAAACTGCATCATCAGCTAAGAGAATTTTAATACTTTTTTGACCTAAAATGAGTTTAAAACTTGACCTGGAGGCGAGAAGCATGCATATTCTGTTCTGAAGAGCTGCGGTGTTTCTGCAAGCCCCCAGCTACACAACTCTGACCTCCTGTTTTATGAGCTTCTTTGTGTACCACTGTACCAATACATGTAGGTTTATATAGGAGCATAAAAACTTCCAGTCCAGAACTAAATTGGTCCCTCCCACCTGACCTATCATGGCGTCCCACAGTGGTAGGGAGGAGAAGAGAGATCCAACAGTCAGGAATTGTGCAGCAAGATTGATTTATTTAATTATTTTACAACTCTTTTATAGACTATTTTCTTCATGGTCCAAATGCTCAAAGGATCAGCCACCCCTCGGGGTGATTGGCTAAAATCCTAAAACATCCATTGTCAAACTCTTTTTCTACTGTATTATAAACAAAGGCTTTGCAAGGTTGCAGCTGTTCATAGTTAAAGAACTCTACTAATATCTTCCCTGAGAGAGAAAAATATCTCACAGGACTGGAAAGAAGCAAGGAAAACTCTTGCTAGCAGCAATATTTGTACCCACACTGACCTCCTCTTCCAGCAGATGCTTCAGAGCAATGGCAGAAGCTCCACAGGGTGTCTGTGGTAGAACTAATGTTGGCTGGTCAAAGAAAATTAATATCTTTACCTTTTCTATTGCATTCAGTAGTAGTCAAACTCATTTTGTTGACAAAATGGCTAGCAGACAAAAAAGAAATCTCAAGTGTCACCGATGCCAAGCTCATAATGTTACTAGAGCTCAGACCTATTACAAGTTTCAGACCCCATAAAACTGCAGAAAGCTGTGTTGTTCAAAGGGAGCAGTGCAGGCCCTTGAGGGCTGCTTTATTAAGGCAGAAAATTGGTCTTTGAGATAGGTATTATGCCATCAGTGACGATGAAGGGCAGGATCCCATCAGCTGACTGCAGTTTTCTGGCCCATTATTTATTTACACAGATAATTAATTCCTCTGAAGTGCAAACATTTATCAACAATTCCATTACCTAACTTTTCCTTCTAAGTTCTTTGTAGGACTAGGCACACTGACAGCTTCAGTAACTACCATCTAATTAAAGTAATTGTTGGACTGCATTTCTTATTCTGTTTCATGTATAATTATACTCCATGGGAAATCTTGTGGGATTTGAAACAGACTTTTAATCTATTCCACATGAATCAAAAACAACTCCCAAGAAAATAATTTAATAGTTATGTTTAACGGTGTGCCACTTCATTTGCACCAGAGATTTCACAGTCTCAGTGCCACTCATAGACCTTACAGTCACACAGAGACAACAAAAAGGCTCTTTCAAAAGGGAAAAACTTCCTAAAATTTTTGTACATTAATTAAGTTGGTTTTAAAGGGAAATCTTTACTGATTTGTTGGACAAACTCTCCTAAGAAGATTGACAGCTGCTTATCCGGAAGTTTTATTGACAGTTGCACTTTTATTTTTACTTTGTCCTTTAAATTTACCATGACCCATTCATGCTCATGAATTCTTCTTCCTTCGTACCTGGCATGAAAGTACTACCAATTTTGATTCATTGATAGCATGTACTTTCACTACCACTCTGTTTATAACATCAGTTATATTCAAACTGTCTTATTCTGGCACTGATATTGTTCCATTTCTTTACTGTAAATGGTTCTACTAAGGAGGATACAGGGAAAAAGAAAAAAAGCCCTGCCACTTCTGTGATACTTCCATGCTCAGAGTGGTGTAACTGGGGTCCAGATAGGAGAGGTGCATTGGAAATGGACATTTATGAGGTTACTTGTGGCTACATTTAAATTCAGCTGCTGATGTGGCCATATCAGGACACCAGAGCATCAGGCAATGATCTACTTGAGCACAACACAGTCCCTTTAAAACAAATCAACAATTTTCTTTTTGTGGAAAAGAACACGAGAGGAAATGATGAGAACTTGAGCATGGAGTCAGGTGTTTCAAGGACCAACACCTTAGAATGAGAAAGCAATCTTGTGTTCCTTAATTTAAATGTGCCACACAGAGAGGACACAACTTCTTACTAATCTTTGTGAAACATGAACTCTTCTTTCAGCATTTGAACTGAAAATTGCTCAAGTTGTCAGGTTCCTATCTCCAGAGCATTTAAAGGAAAAAACTCAAATATGCTTTTCTTTGGCCAGTTTTTAAAATCTTGTTATGGATGCCCAGCTTTGCTTCATAGATATAAGCAAGCAGAAACTGTCTAATCCTACAGGTGTTTCATTTACAATACACAAACACTTCAGAGTAGGAAGCATTCAGGGATCTTTGTTTCATCCCCCAAGGAACAGAAACAGTGCTTGTAGTTATGCTTCTGAATAACAAACCCTGCCATCTAGATTGAAACACTGTAGCTTGATTACTTGCAGATTTTCATACTGGCTAAAATTACCAGATAAGTGCATCTATAATGTTCTCCTCTGATGCTTTATCACACTGTCTTTCTGTGATTACAGTTTATTAAATTAGGAGTGGTTATTAGAGATAAAGGTTGCAAAGCTATTTATTAGGTAAATTAACTCACCATTTTCCTGCTGCCTTATTGATTTGGCAGTCTGAAGCCATTGGACAAACAATTTTATGCAGGTATTTATTGCTGTTATAGGATATTATATAAGTATTGAATTTTACTGTCATGTCAGCTAGCCAGTACTTATATAAACAGCAATTATCTTATGCAGGTAAATCTTGACCTGCACTCAGACTTCATCCCGACTCGGTACACAGGAAGGAATTTCACCCACCAAAACCACTCAGTGGTTTGTCAGATATTAGCTGATAGGGCTTACAACTGGCCAAGGAACTATTCCTTATCTCTGAACAGACAGCCTGAGCAGGATCATGTAGCATGGAGATGGATCTGGGACTCTGCAGTCAGAGCACACAGCAGACAGATTCATCCTACAGATCGAGGGTTACTCTTTGGCGTTATCTACAACCTCACCAGAAGTAGCATTTAACAATATGCAAAACTAAATTGTGCAACATAGGTTGAATACAGGTTTTGTGAATATTTCCTTATGTACTTACTGTAGAGCCCTCCATGGTCACTTTGTGAGGCTTTTCTAACCTTTTGCAACCAAAGTGACACTTTTTCAAAACTACTGGTGAAAAAAGATCACATTTTCTCAGCATGATTACAGTGCCTTGACAAAGAACTAAATGCCTTTTTCCCTAATATTCATACATTGCATACAAATATTTGCAGATGATTCCCCTGCATTTTTGTAAAAAATTAATGCACAGTCTAACTGGTAAGCTAGTGAAATGTCTGTAAACGAGCTCTTATTCTAATTGACCACTTACAGTTAAATTATTTGCTAAAAGAATGGACATTTTGAAAGAAAATTAATGTTATACAGGGAACAAAACATTTCAAAATGACAGCAAGACAAAGGCACTATTTTGTGAATTTCTTGAAAGGGTCAGACACAAAAAAAACTTTCAAAGACATTCTGTTTTGGAAACAATCTTCACAGAACAGTACATTTTAATGGGGCTATCTTACCTTTCTTTCATCAATATTTTTTTTTCTGTCACCATAGAGCATAACTTCCTCCGATGGGTGAGGGCACTGTGTGGGCCAGTGGTATCCTGGAGCTGGGGGAGTTGTGGGAGATCCCCAGGATGGTAGGGAGGGAGCAGAGCAGCTCAGGGGCACCCATGGGGCAGCCCCAGGACCAGGGAGCAGGCACTTCTCTGGCCAAATCAAGACTATATCCCTCATTGTAGGCAAGTTAGTGCTAAACTAAACACCTAAATATAATTACCATGATGAGATATAATGAATATACTATTATTATACCTGATTAATTCTGAACAAATTGACTACTGAAGTAGCAGGATTTCATTACAGTGAATTTGATCTTACTGCTTTTTGATCATCATCTGTAGCAAAGAAGATACACTGCTCTGCAAATACTTCCTGTTTAAGGGGAAATCCAAGAGAATTCCTAATTTCCTTCACACTTGACTTCCTACATGTATCTTTGTTAAATATATGTCTTTTTATCTTGACAGAAAAGGCAAGGTTCATACAGCTAGTCAGTGCAAAACTAACATGAGACCAAATCAGAATTAATAAATAAATATGAAAAAACAAACAGCAGGTGTTCACAGACTTGTGGTGGAGGTCGTGGCTCATAGGTCCTTCTTGTACTGCACAATCAGAGCTTTTTCTCTTTCAAGAAAGCTGGTCTCCTTTCCAGTGCTTGTTTTCTTGGTTTCCCATCACACTTTTAGACTTGTTACAGATGTTAACATCAACCTTAGAACATCTTCCAATATAAAAATCAGAAGGGAATGAGTTTTTACCATAAAGAGGATCACTTAAAATATTTTTTCATAATAGAATAGACCAACAGAAAATCATAGAGGCCAGGAAAATGCTATTCTGTTGAAAAAGGTGGGAACATTTAGTCCATTAGACATGTAAAGGCTGTTATTTCCTTTACCAAAATTGCGGTCAAATTTTATATTGAAAATTGAAATTGTGAGGGTTTGTTTTTTTTTTCTGGGGGAAAATTCTAGTCCTTAGGGTTTGTTATATTGCATTTCAGAAAGCTGGTCTCAGATGACAAAAACAAGCTGGTAATATGGGATTTCTAAAAGATATTTAGAGGATATTTAGAACTAACCCTGTTGAACACCCCTCTGGTGATAAGTGTGTCAAAAACAGAGAAGAAAAGCATTTGAGTAGATGAAAATTGTTTTCAGAATAGCATTTTACCTTGCTAAAAAGGTTTATTTCCTTCAACGTCAAACAGCAGTTTCACTTAAGAAAACTTTACTGCTGTTAAAATAAGTGTCAAGTTCTCCAGTGAAAAATCAGATTGTAGAGAGGATGTATATGAAATAGCACATGGGCTGACTTGTTGACCTTCTGTCCTCCTGGTAGTCAGAACTCCTATTGGATAACTGTCCTAATAACAGCATAGTAGAGGAAGGGGTGATCTATGCCACTTACCTGGAAATTGATATGACACAAAGTCACAAGCTCTGTGGCATTAGATGACTCTCACTGAGTCAGAAATTATGTCAGTCTTCATCAGATGCTATCTCAAAATACCACAGAAGCAGAAAGATCCCCAAAAGGCAGAAGAAGTCAATGTTAGACAAGGGAAAACTGAACCCTAAAACAATGCAGGGGTTTTTTTTCTCTTTCTAGACTGATAAAAACAATTTGTGATGCATTCAACTCCAGACAGAATAGTTAATCACACTCAACTTTCACAATTCATAGGTATTGTCAAATATTGTCAAGCCTGTTAAATAATTTTAATGAATTTATCTAATGCAGATATATAAGTACAGGTGGATATATAAGTATAGGTGCGTATATAGAATACACAGAATTTCAAGAGATTTTTACTCTAAGGAAATAAAAATATTTAAAATAGGTAAAGAAAAAAAGAAAAGAGAGAATAAAGGCCCTAGGTGGTTCCATATCACAAAAGGGCTGTAGTAAAAAAAAAAAATCACAAGTTCATGAACATGTCATTCTGTGCTCTCTTTCTGATTAGGCAGTGTAGTCAAATAACTTTAATGCAATGATGCTAAGAGCCTAAACACTGAAAGAGCAATTACAACATCCAACATCAATGGAAAAGCTACCATGAAATGTGTTGCGAAATTTCTGTGGAAGCAATTTAATTTTTAAAGACCAACATTCTTCTTCCCTGGAAAATAACATTGCTGCATTTGGAGAATTTGTAACAACCAAAAAAGAAAATTTGCTATAAACAAAATTGAAAGTAATCTCATTGTTCATACTAATTGAATGAAAATAATAATAATAATAATAATCAGGCTTTCTAACATCATTCCAGTATGAACCCAGCATACTTTTTCATTGTGCAGACAAAATCATGTTTAAAAATTACGTTGGGTGACTACATTTTGAAGGATTTTTAATCCACTTTTTAATGGTAAAGCCTACTGTTAAATTGGCCAAGATGTTTAAAAATTATTACTGGTTGGATTCCTAAACTTTATTTATACAGATGTGATACAACCAGAAGCACCCCCAGTACTGCCGCTTCTGGGATTTTCAGTATTTCACAGTGATATATGACAGAGTAACTCACAAGCCTACGGAGTATGACAAGAAGACATGTCCAAACTGAAAGAGGGTAGGCTTACATCAGATGTTTGGAAGGAATTCTTTGCTGTGAGGGTGGTGAAACACTGGAACAGGTTGCCCAGAGAAGCCATGGATGTCCCATTAGTGTTCAAGGCCAGGTTGGGCGTGGCTCTCAGCAACCAGGTCTGGTGGAACTGACCGTGCCCATGGGAGGGGGGTTGGAAATAAATTATCTTTAAGGTCCCTTCCTATCCAGGCTATTCTATGATTCCATGAATATCTAGATGTTAAAGGGAAAGGAGAAAAACAAGTGGTTAAATATGCAGATATACTGCCTACAAGTCTACCAAAATCCATGGGGAGCTTCTCAATGAGACACCACCATCCTCTTCTCAGCAGAAATACCAGAGCTGCTCACATTAAAAAATGGTACATGTCTTTCATGGGAAGCAAGACTGCCACTTTTGAGAGGCAAACAATCAAAGAGTGATTTCACAAGAACCTTCCTGAGATCAAGCCAGAGGGAATAAAGGATATTTCTGCCAAGATAAGACAAAAGAACTAGTCTTAGTAGCTACTAAATAAAAACCCAATAAATGTAATAAGTCCTGCAAAGTCATGAAACCTGAATGTCCCTTTAACCATGTTGCTTATAAGCTTTATTTGCATAGTAAGTATATTTAATTTGAGTACTCAGGCAGTGGTGTTTGGATTTGTGGTTTTGCTTTGAAAGTTTCTTAATTACGACATTTCTTATCTGCCTTTACAATTTTTTTTTTCCTGTGGAATGTGTAAAATGACTCTCAAAGAGCTGCTGGCCATTTCCATGCTAGTTCTGCTATTCACATCTTTTCTCTTGCAACTTTATTGCTTCAAACATGACAGAGACCTACAGCTATTCCCAAGGAGTGATGAAGAGGCTGCCTCATGCTTTGTCAAGGTCTGTAGAGACGCCTCAGGGAAAAGAGATATGTGTTTCCTTTGCCTCCCCATCCTGGGAAGACTGTCTGCCTTTGCTTGGCAGGAGGGCATCTCCTTTAATCATGTTCCCTGAACCATCCCCTAGCCCCTAGACTCAAACTCTCCTCCTCTGGCTAGGCAGCCTGTGATAGACTACCTGAAATTGTTTTTAACTGCACTTTCATCTGCAGCTGAGATTCTGCATGAGAGCTGTGAGATATCAAGAAAGAAATGTTTCTTAAAAAAACCCTGTGTCTCACACTGTAGGGGTAGGAGATATTTTTGAGATCCTTTGACCTTAGGACTGCAGAATTCAAAATTTTGGTCATTCTCCCTGTTGAGGGGCAGAAAGGCAGTGATCACAGAGTGACTCCTGTACTGTATTAGTGGAAGGTGCTGATATGATATAGCATCCATTAAGAATACCTTTGGAGTTGTCTAGACGAAACTCAGGGTAATATCTGTAGGATCTAAAAGGGAATGTGCAGGTATCTGAGGCAGTATCAACAAAGTAAGTTTTACCCATGAAACTCCATGGAGTAAACCTTGATAATGTTCCCTGAGTTCTTCCCTTTAATTTTCCTTTTGTCTCTAAATTCTGTGGCTGTAGCTGTAAAATTCCTACAAAGAAAGAGGGTCTTAAAGTACTTCCAGCTGTGCTAACACCTGAAGAAAAAAGATGTCTCAGGAGATAACTGCAATTGAATATCCACATCAAAGGGATTTGAGAAATTTCTGAACATTAGTTGCTTATTCACATCATATCCCGAGCCTTTCACAAGATGTAACTGTGAAATGGGAAGAAGACCAAAAGAAAACATTACCTTTCTATTATCTTTGCAATGCCTTTAAACAGGGAGACAAATCTTGTTCTTCAGTTGGGTGGGAGCTTCCATTTTGAGTCAGCTGAGACAGTCTTTCAAAGTTAATCACTGTGCTCATACTGTCGCTCAAAAAGCTTTTAGTGTTTTTTACTTCCCATTGAATAAAAGTTAATCAGTACAAGACACATAACACAATAAATTGCTTTGCCACAGAGACAATCAGACAACAGACTTTTAATTCCCAGATTTTTAAATTGTTTTTGAGCATTTACAAGACTGTAAAATCTTTATAACTGGACTCACCTAGTTTTGCTGTTTTTCATAGTGTGGAGCACTCAGCCAGAATCAATCTATATAACATTTAGCAATCCCCACCGAAAGACTGGTTGTGATAATGTCTTATAAATAAGTTTGTTTGCTTCTGAGTTCTAATCCCTCCTGACACTCTTGGGATATTTTCAATTTCCATGACAGCTAGGAGTTCTCCTCCTGCCTCCATATTAACACGAATTTTCCTCATTTTTTTAATGTCTATACTTTTAAGGTATACTCCAAATATTAGAACTGTCATAGAATTTCAGGAATTGGAAGCACTGTGGTGTTGAACACATAGTAAACAATTGTACTGCAAATTAGCCAGTCGCAGAGCTATAATCCGCAGTCCCCAATGGAGCATTAGCAGCTGCAAACCCGTATCTAAGAACACCTTTTACTCAGCAGCCAAGGTCATGTTTTTGGAGCTGTGATGGATGGATTAGCTGTGCCTCTGCCAGCGTTTTTTTTGTGAGTCACAAGGGATGGTTGGAGAGGGCATCACTCACACTGTCAGCAGGCACCAGGGGCCCTGGAAGAAAGGTCGCTCTGCCACCCTGCCACTGCACACTGGCTCCATTCCACAGAAGTGCTCCCTGAGGGTGCATCACCTGGGCTCCACTCCAGCTGCTTGTAAATCAGGTGTCATTTGCTGCAAAGTACACACAGCATATCAGTGGCAGCAAAACACCAAATGTTCTCCAGGAACAAATATTTACTGGCTGTGGGAATGATTTCCTGGATGGATAACAAGAATTTGCCAATTCGCAAAGATCTCATTTTGAAGGGTTAAAAGACCAGTGAAGGACTAGAAGGTGCTGTAAGATATGAGGAAGAGTAATCTGAATTAACAGTTTGCCATGAGAACAGATACTAAATTAAAACTGCAGCATGAGGACACAAAGCTGTTTGCATGACATTTTGGAGTGAGATTTACAAGTACTGTTGTTGAATTTCAATCATGTCTTGTCTCATTAGAAAAGGACTCTGAGTTGATTTTTTCAGGAATCCAAAGTTTAAAGTCTTTACCTTCGTGAGTTGTTGTACATAACAACATTTGGATCCAGACGGAAGAGTTGTTTTTCCTGGATCATTCCTATGTCATTTGCTTCTGAAAAAATCTGTTTAGCACCATCCCACTGTGAATAAGCTATACATACCCCAAACAAGCACCAGTGATGTTTACTAAACACTATCAAAACTTAGTCTATGGAAGAGTGGAGCAAGACAAGGATTCTCAACAGAGGAAAATATTACTATGAGTGCTTATCAGACCTTGAGAGTCAAATTCTCTGGACAAGGCAATATATCTTCATTGGCAACCACAGAGCTACATAATGTAATTCTGTCTAAAACCAGTGCAAACAAACAAATGAAAAAGAAATTAATTCTCAAACAATTTCAATGAACAGGAAAATGTTCATCTTTCTGATAGAAAGTTATCCCATCTCCTCCTGTGTCTGAGTTCTTTTATCTGGGGCCACTAAATGGTCTGACACAACTTCCTCTAGTTAGTGTTAGCCTAAAGGTTTCCAGAGAGATTACCTTCTGATCACAGACACTAGTACTTTCATATATATATTTTATTTGCTTTTACTTTACAAGATAGATCTGTTGCCAAGTCAAAGTCCTTTCACTGAACAGCTCAAAGAATGTCATACCACAAAAATGAAAAAAAAAAGTATTTTCACAGGACACAGAATTATTTATTTTAGAGCGGGTTATAAAAACCAGACTACAGGAAAATTCAGCCCTCTGATGAAGAAATGGAAACATTAAAATTAAGAGAAAACAGGCAAAATTGCTAATTTAGCACTTCTAATTTTCAAAAGAAGATTTTGACATACAGAAGAAAACATTTAGTAGAAGTCACTCATGTCTCTCTCTCTCCCCTTTAAAAAGAACACTTCTGGAAGGTTAATACCAGCTGTAACTGAATGTGATTAATTTAATGTTTTTATGTTAGCAAGAAAAGGGAAGGGATATTCTGAATGACTCTAGTTTGTGTTAAAATGTCAGAATGTATCAGAAGTACAGTTTTTAGAGAAGTATGTTTCAAAATTTTCAGACCCACTAGAGGTTATTAGAATGGCCATTTTCTGAGGAAAAACAGTGCAAGAATGAATTTCAGCATAAATTTGGATTTTGTTAATACAGAAATGAGTTTAACACAGAGGTGAAAATAAATACATGTGTAACATGGTGATTGGGCACAGAGATGCAATATGCATTCACTCCATTTAGAGGGTATTGTAGACATGTTATGAACATGAAGACAGACAAACAACAGGCAGAAGAGAGAGTATCCTGGGCCTACACTGTCCCCTCTGAGAAGACTTGGAATTAAAAAGATGTTAATTTAGTGCTATCATGCTTCCATTCAGGGGAAGAATTTGGAATATTTCGAGGGAAAGCAGCAATATCTCAAGTGGTTTAGAAATAAAAATTATGCTGTGTTTTTTAAATGTATTTTTTAAAATAATTTTTAGAAATGCTTTGCCTTTTTACTAGTATTATTTTAAGTACATATATACATATATCCAGAGAAATTATTCATGTCCATTGTATAGGCATATAGGGAAGAAATTAACAATTTCTATCATTTAAAATAGATGATGTGTGAAATTGGCCCATGAAGATTTCCTGTGCTAGCCATCTATCTTAAACTAATGGCAAAGATATAACAGATAAGAAACAGGCAGAGTCTGAAAGTAACAGAGTGTCCTCTATCATTTTGATACTTCTAAGCTTAGAAAAGCACAAGATCCGATCAATGGGCTTATTTCCCAAGTCAATCCTGAAATACAGAATGAGATTTCTTAAAGGGACTAATTTTTATCTTCTAATTCTCTCGCTCATTTACGTAAATCAACACCGCATGCGCGGGGCTGTCAGGGAATACCTGTTCCCCGGCATGGGATGCACCAGGAAATGAACCAAATGCACAAGTCAAGGCATCTGTTTTCTGGTGCAGGCTGGGGCATCCTAACAAAATACATCATTCCTGATGCTCCATTCTGGCAACCAGTTACAGTGTGCTTGTTTTTCTTTACTTGACCACCAGACACAGAGGCCAGAGATCAAGAGCTTGGTACATTCTGCAATCTAAGTAGAAAAGCCATAAAACATCTAGGAGAAAGGAAATATTTTCAGTCAGTGCTGGATAAAAATGATAAATGTTGAAAGCAACATTTTCAAAGGATGGGAAAATTAGAGCTGAAACAGAGAAAAGACTTGTTTTTTTCCTCTTCAGGCTCAGTACTCTTTTATATGTCAGACTCGCCAGCCATGCAACACATCTAATGAATTCTACATCGAAAGATCTCTGTCCTGTTAAGACAGAAGATTGCAGTACCATGACATCTGCACTTCAAACACTAGATTACTTCAAAAAATAATGGAAAATGTACAGCATTTGATAAATATTATTGATATAAACAGTCTTTCAATTTTAATCCCAAAGTTTATAATTAAAAATTGCAGGGTTTAGCCAAATACCTTTGGGTTTTTCCTGAAATGGATATTTCTAATTGTATACCAAAGGGTCAAGTTTCTCAACAGAATGTATTTGATTAATCTTTTTTTCTCCCACTCTTATTGCTTTTTCCCCTGAGGAAAAAATGAAAAAGCAAGCACACAAGAAAACATTTGCTCAGCTTCACTCTCAGCAAAGAAATTAAAACCAAGAGATTTTACGAAATTGCCTAAGATATCACTAGAATCTTAGATTAAACCACAAGCCTAAATTCAAAGGATGAAAAACACAGAATGAAAGACATAATTTTAACTAACAATTGTCAGTCCAAGGAAAGGCACAACAAGCAGAGCAGAGAACGCATTGTCTGTTTAAAGTTAAAAGACATTTGGGGTTTTAGACAGACAAATCTTAGTTGTATGTTTGAAATTCAGGGGACATAATATACAACTTCTGGGTTTCAGCAATAGTACCTACAAGACTAATTGCCCTTCTCAATTACTAGAAAGATCAAAGGCCCAGAGAGGAAATGTTTTATCAGAATGGACAACCTATCTGGGAAGAAATCTGCATGATTATTTTGTCTTCTGCATTTGAAACAGGGGCAGTGGTGACTTACTCATTACTTCATTGATATGATTTCACTGCACTGATGGGTATTTAAGAGATCTCTTGGGTCAGCAGGAAAAAAAAAACAGGAACCCCAAGGTACTTTATAAGTGAGAGGGATCATGGGAACCTTGGACTAGTTGACCTGTTACCAATAAAATAGTAAATAATTATATGCTAAAGCAAGCTGTTAATTCCTTCTCAGCAATTGTTAATCTTAATACTGGAATCTAGGGACAATTCATCAGAATGTCCTGTGACTAATGCTCAGCGCTTTTTCTCAATGCTTAATATTCCTTCTATCTCTTCCTTGGCTAAATCTGATTATCAGTGCAAAAAAAATTTCCAGTTCCAGCACTCTGCTTTAATTCCAATGATCATATCTTTATATCATAAAGTGAGATTCCCATTTGTGGCATTGATATTCTTTATGAAAAGCAATTTCTTAAGACTCTCAGCACCTCTCTAAAGTCTTATTCTTGACATTAGTACCAGGGGGAATTATTTGCCTATTTTTAAATTGCATATTTTTTACTAGCATGTAAAAAGAAACCAAATCTCCTGAATACTAATTCTGTGATACAATCACAGATTGTTCCTTTTACTTTATTTTCCTCCTCACCACCAACGCAAATTTTGAACTTGCTTTGAAGAACTCACAGAGACCCAAGGCATCAAGTTTGGACTCAAATGTTCCTCTTACCCATTTAACTTCACAACAATTTCCCTTTTCTCCTGGCCAGGTATGTTCTGCATCTGTATCATTTGCCTTTATAATTACAGAATGTTAGCGCAACAATTTTAAAAGCATTTTTGCTATGGGGAAAACTCACCATTCAGAAGGCATTACAATTCACACAGAATTATAATCAATCCTAAACTGAATATGCAACCAAGGCTCTGACCTTGCTGGTTTTCCAGGATTAGGTTTGAGAACTACTAGACATAGGAGCCACAGCTGCTGTCATAACAATAAAAGCCATCTATACATCAAAGGAAGTGTTCAGGGTCAAGCTGAACGAGTCTTTGAGCGACGTGGTCTAAAGAAAGATGGACCTCCACATGACCAAAGGGTTGGACTAGATGATGTGTAAAGGTCCCTTCCAACCCAAGCAATATGATGGCCACAGCATAATAAAGCCTATTCCCCTTGGATCCTTGCAAACCTCATCTCTCTTAAACAGAACTATTTACCCTCAGGAAAATTTACAGGGGAGAGCACACTCCTGTTTCTATTCATCTTAGCCTGTAGCATGCCGGCATATGACAAACTGCCAGATGAATCAATCCTGGGGACGAGAAGGATGCACACCCACAGGTCTCTTAATATTTACTGCTATGATGAGGAAGTTTTGCATATTGTCTTAGAGCTCCCAGTTCCCCCTCCCACTTTCATCTCTGTTCTGGTTAATCGAGTGGAAAACGAGTCTACTTTTTCCACAGGTTTTAAAACTTCTTTTATAAAAGCAAATGAAATAACTCTTTTTTTTTTTTGGCTTCCCTATCAATTATAATTTCTAGTGTTCTTATTTATGCTTTCTCAGACTCCAGTCTGATCATTGTCTTAGAGCTCCCAGTTTCCCCTCCCACTTTCATCTCTATTCTGGTTAATCGAGTGGAAAACGAGTCTACTTTTTCCACAGGTTTTAAAACTTCTTTTATAAAAGCAAATGAAATAACTCTTTTTTTTTTTTGGCTTCCCTATCAATTATAATTTCTAGTGTTCTTATTTATGCTTTCTCAGACTCCAGTCTGATACAAAGAGCACCTACAGAAAGCTTTGAACACAGCTGGCACTTATTTACACATTTAATGGCATCAGACTTCTTAAGCACAAGTCATCCAAAGCAACAGCTTTCACTTCTCACATCCCACCCCTATCAATCATTAGACAAAGGTAATCTCATTATCAATCATTAGACCTAAGTAATCTATAATTCAAAGTGAATCTTCAGGAATTGGAATGGAAAGAAAAAAAAAAAACCCCAAACAAAAATAATCAAAAAAGCCAACCAACCAAAAAAACCCCAAGAAACCAAAACAAACAAGTACACATTTTTCACAGACCAACATTTTACAAAATAAGACAGAAAATGTGAAGTTTTTTCCCTCACTTGGGGAGTAAAAGCAGAATGTCTTTTTTAGTCTTCCCTTCCAGTGCCTTAATTCCCCATTTCTTTCACTGTCCAGTTCTTTTTCTGTCTCTGTCTATTCCCTCACCGTCCACTTATAGAAAAGCAGATTGACCTACCCCAGCCCTAAAGAATGAAGGCAAACCAAGAAGCTTCACACCTGGCAGACAAGCAGGCAGGGAGCTGTTTCACTGCTTTCTCTATCAAGAAAGAAGTCTTGTGAACAAACTGAAGCTCTCTCATGGAATTTTGAACAACATTGTGAGGAATTCTCATCCAAGATTTATGTCAGCAAACTGGAAGTTTCGCAGTTAGTTCTATTTAAAACTCTTGCTTCACTGCCCTATGTTGAATTGTTCTTACCTTTGTAATAAAATTAGCACCACAGACTACTTGAAAAGTAGTTAATTTTTTTTTTATTAAAAAAAGAACCCCCAGGACACTTACAGGAAATAGTAAGAATTCAGTTTGGAATGCTCTGCTAATCTCAGTTGTTGCTAATTTTGATCAATTTCAATTCAGTTTATTTTTTAAAAAAATAAGAAAAAACTGATGATACTCACACACCACATGATCATAGCTGGTAAATGCAGGGAAGCACTCAAAAGTAGCTAGAAATGGAATTTTATGTGTATATTGTGTAGTTTGCTAAAAAAAGATCCCTCAAGAATTTTATCTAAATCCCACACAGAACTTTATGCAAATTTCAAGTAAAAAGACAAGGAAGAATAAAACTGTTATATATGCAGACATACAAAAACCAGTCTGTCAGTCTTCCTCTCAATAAAACTTGTGTATTACTGAATTCCTCAAAAAAATCTGTCACATTTTTTCAAAAATCAGTAATTTTAAATTTTCATCCAGTCCTTTAGCCCTATATCTTCTTCCAACCCCTTTATTAGTAGCTGAAAGGAGAAAGCAATCAAAGATTTTTCCCAGCTACTGATTTGCAGTAAAACTTGGAGTAAAAATTTGCAGTCCTTTGCAACACAAGTCAGGTATTTACTCATTACAATTACGTCTCTACTGTTTGTTTATCTGGAATCAGTGCAGGTGAATGATCTCAATGATCTGCCACCCAAGGGAAAAAAGCAAGAACCGAATGACCTTTATGTCTTGTTTCTTTCAAACTCCTGCAAACTTTGGGCAGAAATCCATCTGGGAACAGCACTTGCTTAGATCAGCCAACATGTAATCCCAATATCATTTCAAAAAAAAGGGGCAGGTAGTGAGATGTAACTCCCCAGTGACTAAAACTCTGCACCAAATGTCATTCTAACATTCTTTAGGGGTTTTAGAGCTGCAGATGACATATAAGTGCAATGTTGGCAAGATCAGCCACGAAAGGTAATCACTGGGAAACCACTTGTGTACAGTAATGCAATAGTCGTATTGCTCATTTTAGTGACAAAACAAGCTCCAGGATCTCTCCATGTTTTAGTCAGTTCTTCCTACGCTCATCAAAAACACTTTGGAAGCCCGGATCTCCAGCACAGCAATTCTTCATTATTTTTCCATCACAATAATTTTTCTTCTGTGATTTAAATGTTTCTCGGCCTAATCATTTCTCCCTAAAATTCTGACAGCTGTAGGACTACATCTCTGTTTTCCTCCACAGTGTTTTTCCTCAGGTGTTTAAAGACCATCCTCCTGTCCTTTAGCTCTTATCAACTCTGGATATCTATTCAATATCCAAACTTTGTCTTCTTCCACATTAAGTTTGGCCAGATGAAAAAATTTCACTACAATTTCTTTTGGAAATCAGCATTTCCTTAAAACAGTAAAAATTCATACTTTTCCCTAAAACATCATAAATTTTCTGATAATCACAACATTTAAGCATGTGAAAAAAAAAATCAAGTCATCATTGTTGATCAACACTGTTATGTGCCTCCTTCCCCAAACCATGAAAACATGAAGTGTAAGATTAAAAATATAGACAATAACTAAACTAACCACATTGCTCTATTATAATAAAATGCTATTGCTCTGATACAAACCCCAAACTTCCTGATACCAAATTTTCAATTTTTTTTTTTTTTAATTTCTGATGTCAACTTTTAAAAACACTCAGGCAAGCACCCACATTTTCCATTCCCTGGGCATATCCTGTCAACCCCACTTCTCTTTCAGCTTAGAGGGGCCCCTGTTCAGTGCTCCAGCTGCTTCTGGTAGCAGCACTGGAGCAGGCTCACTTGTGGCACCTCTGGTTTATGGTTTATACGATCCCACAGAGATCCCATGGCAGCTGAGCATCCTGGAGCCCAGTTGAACATCTACAAGTGTGTGCTTTCCCACTGAGGGAGGCTAAACCTTTTTCCAGCCACTAGGTCCAGCCCAGACTGGGAGAGAGAGACTGGCTGACAGCTTTGCTTGCTGCAACTGCTGCCTGTGCCTGCCTCAACAAGCCCCAGGGCTGGAGGAGATGCTGTCAGGATGTGCTTTGGTGTCAGTAGTGGCGTTGTCGTGACTCCTCTCAAGATCAAACCACTGCCCAAGAACTCGCAATTTTTCTATCTCTTCTCTGATTTTTCATGCCACAAGTGCTTGTCTTGTACAAGAATCACATGGCAAATTTCATTAATAGCTCTAGGTTTCTAAGTGAAATTTCTGCTCCTTCAATCTGCAACCCCAGGCTGACTTGGTGACAAGAAGTAATAAGGGAGCATGCATGTTTTTGTCCCTTTCATCTACAATAAATTCTCAGTAATTCTGATTTCTAGGCAATGTACACAGAGGCATGACAACTCACCTTCACAAAGGCATGTCTTCTCAGGCTGGAAGCTTTGTGCTTTATAAGACATGTTGAGGTGGATGTTATTTCTGTCATAAGGAGAAATATTCTTTGTCCGGATAAAGACAACTGCATCACCTTTGAGGAAGGCTGTGTCTGGAATCAAATTGAAATCTAGAGCTCTTAATGACATCTGGGAGTTCCTGTTTTCTGCGCCAGTGTGACTGTCATCATCATCTTCAGTTTTTTAAGCCCTGGGATCCTTGTGCTAAGCTGCTTTCCCTGTGTCCAGGGCTGGAAGGCAATTAGACCAGCAGTCAGTGGCAAATGAAGCCCAAAGCTCTCTGCTGAAAGATTCAATCACTTGAGATCCTTGACACAAGCTGACAGTGGAGAAACTAACAAGCAGAAACTCACTGATGCTTCTTCCCCATGCTACCAATAAGTAGTAAATAACACATAGAGATATCAGCTGTCTTGTCTTTTTTTTCAGCTTCACAAATTTTAGCAGGCTTGAGCTGATTTACAAAGCAAGGGCTGGATTCCAAGCCAGCAAAGACGCACCAGGCTCCAGGTGCAATGTCAGAAGGTCAACAAGGTGCCTCTCTCTCGTCTGTGTTGAGACTGACCAGAATCCCAAACTCTTGTCTCTCCTCACCCATGTACCTGCTACACAAAAGACAAAGGATGAGTTGAGGCAGTTTATTCTGGTCACAGAGGTCCCTTCCTTTCTCCCATTTACATGCACCTTACACTAAGCCCTGAAAGTGCTTAATTGCAGAATCTAGTTATGTGTGAAACCACATGGATTTCTCCTCGGAAATGCAGTCAGCTCTGGGACACTACATGCCCATTTAGGGTAAATACAAACATGGAATTCGCAGCTGAAACTGCTGGTCAAAATTAGGTGGGTATAACGGATATGTTGCGCCAAATCCATGATTTTGCCAAGAGACCAGAATTTAGTCCTCAGCCATGTGCCTTTTTAGACACATAACTGTAAGGAATGCATCTTTTCTGAGAAAAAATCCTAAAATCCAGCGTGGAAATATTTTTTTATAAGCTTGACTTCTTTGGTGTTTGGTTTATATTGTGTCAAGGTTCCTTCAAAGAAAGGTGTCTCGCTTCTCTCCCACTCTTCTTGCTGATTACTCAGAGGTTATTAGGCCATGTTTAAGGAGACGAACTTACTTCAAAGCACTTTCCAACTTCATTGTTGAGGTAAGTCTTGTCTATTGTAAAAAAAATCTCTACATCCATTTCAATCCACCAGATAGGTACTTGGAACTAGTGTCACAGGAGGGAGGATTAGGGATGTTAGTATTCAGCATGATATCATAAAATCACATAATTATGTAATGGATTGGGTTGGATGGGACTTGAAATATCATCTAGTTCCAAGCCCCATTCCATGGGCTCAGAAGCCACCCACTAGATTGGATTGCTCAGGGCCCCATCCAACATGGCCTTGAACACTTCTAGAGATGATGGGGCATCCACAATTTCTCTGGGCAACCTGTTCCAGTGTCTTGCCATCCCCCCAGTAAAGATTTTCTTCCTAATACCTAATCTAAATCTCTCCTCTTTTGGTTTAAAAGAGTTCCCTCTTGTCCTATTATTATCTGCCCTTGTAAAAACTCCCTGTCTGTCCTCTTTATAAATTCCCTTTAGGGTCTGGAAGGCCTCAATGGGCCTTGTCCTCAAGGTCCCTGCAGCGTTCTCTTCTCCAGGCTGAACAACACCAATTCAGTTTGTCCTCATAGGAGAGGTGCTCCAGTCCTCTGCTTATCTTCATGGCCCTCCTCTGGATCCACTCCAAGAGGCTCAGTCTTTCTTGCACTGAGGACCCCAGCCCTGGATGCAACACTCCAGCTTGGGTCTCTCATGAAGACAGAGTAGAGGAGACAAATCACCTCTTTCCACCTGATGGCTACTCCCCTTTTAATGTAGTCCAGGATACAGTCAGCCTTTTGGGCTCCAAGTGCCTACCGCTGGCTCAATTCCAGCTTTTTGTCCGCCAGAGCCCTCAAAACCTTCTCCACAGG
Source organism: Corvus brachyrhynchos (assembly GCF_000691975.1). Lineage (NCBI taxonomy): Eukaryota > Metazoa > Chordata > Aves > Passeriformes > Corvidae > Corvus > Corvus brachyrhynchos. The sequence continues at coordinate 647,720 of NW_008239647.1, forward strand.
ACTGCTCACAGTGAGTTCTTCTCCCAGCCTGAACTCATATCTGGGATTGCCCCGACCCAGGTGCAGCACCTTGCACATGAGATTCTGGGGGCCCACTCCTCAAGTTTCTAAATGGTACTATATGAGGTCCATCAGAAACAAAATTCCCAAACTCAGACCCTGCTTTGCACAAAGAGGAAGAACTGTGTGGAAGAATCAGGACTCAGGATACACCACGCAACAGGCTTCTACAGCACCTCTGGAGGGCTATGTGTTAAAATCCTTATCACAAAATATACTGAAGTGGTATATGAACCCATATCTCACAAATTACAAGTGCTGTAACAGTTGGACTCTGGTAAAGGAGACAGGAAGACATTTCTTCCTTCTGATAGTTCCTTCAGCAGGCTCAAAGAACATCCACAAAGTCAGTCTGAGAAGATAAGGTCAAGAGGATACTCAAGTACTTGTTGAAATCATAAATGTTAAGAGTAAAGGTGTAAATAGCTGGATGCATAGAGGAAATGACAGAAATGTGGGCATCTGGAGACCACAGTGTTACAGCTAACTGCCAAAAGTGGTTAGATTTTAGCATATGGTTCAATTAGGAACATAACTTCCCCCATCCTCTTTCTTCTTCTCATGTGAGGAAAGGGTTTTAAAACTTTGCTAGTCACAGAGGGTTTAGGATAATATTATAATAAGAATGTCTACTGCTGTGTGATCATTACAAAATCATGATACACAGCCAGTAAAGCTACTAGTGTGAGATATGCATATGTAATTTATTGCTCTTTTATTTCTTGGTTTTGCATAACACAGGGCTTTTTTTGTTTTTCGCACTCAAAAAGCAATACAATATCACAGTAGAATCAGAGATCCATCATAAGAATTTACCTGCAGGCTTACGAGATGGCTGCAACAGGAGGAAAAATAAATTGCAGCTAATAGTAAGATAAGTTTATATGCCAACCAAACCATTGTCTACGACAATAGATATTGTTCTAGTTTGTTAAAATTTTTGTTATATCAGTTTCTTTGCTGTTTCTTTTCTTTCTCACAGTAGAAGCATAAAAACAGTTCAGAACATGAAATACAGAGAGTTGGCGTTTTGGCATTTTTGTTCATCCTTACTTTCAAAAAGCATGGCAGTTGATCTTCCGCTTACATAAGTCAGAACTGGATGATCTCTTTTGATCTCCTTCAGAGATCAATGGCCTCTCAACAGATGGCCAGATGAGAAGAGTAAATGTGCCTGAAAACATCAATATAAGCCCTGATTCTAAGTAACCACAATTCACTTGAATGCTGTTCGACTGCCAGTTCCTGGGTCATTTTAACCTTGTACACTTTCAAGGTATTTTTTTTTTAAATAGCCACCCAGCTCAGCTTGTTCCATTCTACTTCCATTTCAGGTTCTATTCCAAATCAGCTGTAAGACTTTCACAGAAGCTCAGTAGCTGAAGTCCAAAATTCACTGCAACCTGTTGTTTGCATGTCAGTACAGTTCTCCTGTACTTCTTTGATTTCTGATCTTTAATCTCACAGTTCACAGTTTCCCATTGCTTAACAAGTACAGCTTCTATCTTACATTGGTGAGTTTTACCAAGACATCATTTAAGAGAAAATTTTCACTTTAGAGCAAGAAGTCAAGGTCACTCCTAGTGTAGTTCTCAGCAAGTTTGGAAATGTAGAACACATGGTCTAAATACACAGGCTCCAAGGTCCTCATGGGCTAGTTTCGCATTACCTGTTTGGTACTGGGTCATGCTGAGCTGAGATGAAGTGGTGTTCATGACAAAAAAAAAAGGTTTATCTGCAGAATGTTTTTCTAAATAGTAACCTTAACTTCTCATTATTTTCTTAAGAAAAATTAATAGTGATTAGATGCAACATGGATAGAATGCAAAATAATGAAATTCAGAAAAGTGTGCCGTGACTTCCTGATTTGAATGCATGACATTCACCCGTACTGTGCAAACTGACAACAAAGTCCATTAGTGCTACTATATGATCCTTCCAAAGAACCATTTGTTAAATGGCAAAGAACACAAATTACTATTCTGCTTTGGTTCCCTCTTCCTCCCAAAAGATATTTGAGGGAATGACATTCACAGTATCATTTCATTATACATGGTAATAATAATTGCATACCTCCTTTATTGCTCAAACCCAAAGAAAACAAAACACATAGAAGAAAGGAAAATCTGACTCTTATTTCTTGTACCAGACATAATCAGGATTTGCTCTTCTGAGGATAGGAAGCTTGAAACAGTATAAATCAATGCAATAAGTACGGACATCTTTCAGTGCATCTGAGAGGAAATAACTTTAAAGCTGTGCATATATTTTGAGAAGAGAATTTGCTGAAAGTACTTTCACCTTGGCATGACTTTTCTCCACTGCATCCTCTGTATTTCCCTTTACACGAAGATTGATATTAGATCGGTGGATTCAGAGGATGAGCACGATATACCCAAGGACTCAGCAGGTGTTTTCCTCTGCAGTTGCTCTGCTATATACAAGAGTTCAGCAATGCTGTTTACAGAACGTCTGTACACAGCCAGTAGTAGATGCAATCTACCGGTATAACTAAGTATACAGGAGTGTAGTTAAGGTTTTTGCATTTAGATAGACCTTGCTCTTATCAGCGTTGTTCTATAACACCCAGAGTTATACAGAGATATATCCTCACACGGTAGAAATAAGATTAGCTTTGACAGATTACACCAGAGTATAACCCAGGTCAAAGTGTATTATATAATCTATGCAGCAAACCTCCAGATCTCTGCAGATTTTGCTTTTTACAGGAACTCAACATGAAACAGTAGAAGTAACCCAGCACAGAATATGCAAGTTACAACACTTTTTTTACCTTGGTAAAGCAGACTTGGTTCATGCCACACTTGTCTGGTAATTAATCCACATAGTATGTGTGTTTTCCCGCAGTGACTGCCTGGATTCATCCATCCTGCAGCTGTATTCTGTCTGATTGGAGCTGCTTCATGTCCCAGTAAACCAGGTGTCTCACGAGTAACTGTACCTAGTCCATCTGGCAGTAATTTAACAATGATGCTTTTATTATTAGCACTCTATAATCAGCTCATTGTGTGATTGCCAGTCTGTCCCTCTGTCATTTTCTTGTATGGTTTTTTGAATGATTTCATATTTTCAATATCAAGTCAGTTTTTTGGGCCTGATGCCTCCTATGTGCAACTGAGACTTAGCAAATGGAGGCCCACACAATGGGCCAAACAGCTGGCTTTGTGTTGCCTTAGTAGAAAATGTCTAATTACAGCAGAGTACACACATCACCATTGATGGCAACACATTTGTATTAAAGTGCCTTTGTTCTGGGGAGACTCCTATCATTTATCTAAATTACTATTATTTTCTCTTTCTCCTCAGAGCTTTTACTGAATCTCTGAGCAATTTCAAGCCATTAGCCTACAGATACAGGCTTTATTCAAAAGGGCTACATTACTAGGAGAATGGTTGTCTGCCTAGCTGTGTCTGGCACCAGTCAGTCCTGTCAGGAATTCCAGATCCAAGGGGTATGGCTGATCTTGTTTTGATTGATGCTCCACTCCCCAGTGTTGCTGCCAAGAGAGGTTGTAATTCATGCCCAGATAATTCTGCTGTTACTTATTTCTGCATAGACTGCCTGTCTTTTTCTGGGTGCATTTTAATATCTGGGGTTTTTTCCATTACTGCCAAAATCTGCTTGGTGCTGGAGAGACTGATTCCCAATACAAATGTACAACTGGGAGAAATGTCTATGTGGAGAAGGATGAGTGTGAGGAAGGAACAAGTGCAGCTGCCCCTTATACATGCCTTTGCTCTTCATCCTGTGATAGGTGGTGAACAGGGAACATCTGCAGTCATTTCTTCTCCAGGCTGTTCTCTTGTCAGTGTTGACAGATAAGATCAATCACATCATCTGTGCTCTTCTCGTCTACTCAAATTAAGCTGTTTGGGCCAGAGACTGCTTTTACCTGCCTGTAGATACTCTACCAGAGGTAGCAGGGCAAGCATTTTGACACTGTTAAAATACAAATATTCCCTAACATTTTAACTCACTAAATATCTTCCAGACAGTTTTGAAAAGCTACTGCAGGGGCTGAATTTCTACCTTACAGGGTCAAATATTGCTGCCTCCAAGAGAGGTTAGAATTAAGAGCATTGAGATAGCTGGGAAAGACTTTCATGCTGCATGCAAAATCTCTTCTAGAATAAACTAAAGAATGCAGTTAGAGTTCCTCTTCCAACAATGTAGAGTATGGATACAGAGGCAGAACCTAGGGGTAGGGTTTGTTTTAGGGGAAAGGGTTAGTTGAAGGGAAAACAAGGCAGAGGAACAGAGGGCTTAAAAGGTTTTTTGAAACTAAATGCGGGGAGGTCACTAGAATTATCCCACTAATTATCTGGGAATGCCTATAGCCTCAGTAGCAGCTGGGCATTATGTCTCCAGTAAGGGTTAGAATTTGGAGAATGAGAAAGCCAGCAACAGGGTTTGAATAGCCAAAAAGAATAAAACCTAAGCAAGAACCTTTCAGAGCCTCTGGGCTATTTTGTTTTCCCCTGGCTAAGAAACCTAGCAGTAGCCGCTAGCTTGCTGTGACAGATTGAACTCTCACTATAGCTCCAGGCTTTTCCTTGTCAGAACCCCCACTGTTACTTTCAATGTTCCTATGAACTGAGACATAGCTCAGGACTCCTGCCAAACACCTCCACCATTTAATGGCTTCCCAGGTGTAAGGCGAGGTCTAGACTAGATTTAACATTCAGCAGAAGTGAAAGCTAGAGGAGACAGCTTCTCCATTAGTAGAGTTCTGATGCCACAATTCTCTGCAGCACAGTACTTTGAAGGATTTTGGGGATATTGCCGTTTCTTACATATTAGTTTAGTTTAGGACTATGCTTCTGTGAAGACAAGCAGGACCTGCAGTAACAGAAAACTTGACTGTGGTTTTCAGTTCTCCTCCTAGCATCATTCTCTCCAGGTAATACATTAAACATTTGTACACCTCACTCTCAGACAAGGAATTGGGGTGCTGAGAAACACCTAAACAAGAGAGAGAGTAAAAGTAGAGTTCAAGAGGTCAATGAAGATGATATTTGGGTCTCAGACATTCGTCCCATCTATACATTGTCCAGGCACTTGAAGACAGTTAGACCTGAATCCCTGATTCTTTTCCAGATTCAGGTAAAAATGAGGGGTTTAAGAAAGGGAAATCCCTTGGCAACACGAAGAACACAGTTGAAAAGGGACTGGTACAACCTAGGAAGAATTCCCAGTCCTGTTCCATCTGAGGCCTAACGTTAACATGAGGATCAGTTCTCTGTAGGAGAGACAGCAAGAGCAACACCCAAAACCTGCCCGCTCCTGAGCCAAGAGCTTGTTAATGTCTCTTTCAGTGTGAATACTCAGGTATTGTGTCAGGGAGTAGCCTTGCACGGACCGGTCTCCATCCATTTGGGAATTTTTGTCTACAGACTGATACCCGAGATATTGCTGTCTGACCCTTCTAGCCCCAGACTATTTCTTTCCTCAAGTCCCTCTTCCCACAGTGCAGTTACCAAATTACATTTTATTTTAACTACTGCAACTAGCAAGCCACCCTGTTTTTCAATGGTCTTCATGTCTTTCCTCCAGTTTATGTAGTTACCCTTCTTACTCTCAGGCTTTGCAGACCTCTCACACATCTGGTACTTCTCTAACACACCCAAATTCTCTGCCCTTTCCTCAGCTTATTTTCCTAGGGTGTGGATGCTCTCATGATGCACCCTCTGCTCAATTTCATTCACAACGTTTTAGTCCAGAAGACAGATTTTCTATTTAAGAAAATGCTGGCATGATTTTTCTAGTCCTGAAATTGGTTTTATGCTATGTCAGAACTCTGATTCAAAGCACCATGTTTGCTTACCATTGCTACTAAAAACAACATGCATCTGGTTTACTAACAAAAAATAACATTAATTTTCATTAGTCATACATTCATCTCTGCAAATGCAATGGATAACTTAATTAGGCATGTTTTATTTACTTCCCTGCACCCCAAAATAATAAAATATAATAAAGGCATGAACAGAAACACATTGAAAAATGTTTGTACTGAGTTTTTTTGTAGGGGATTTGGAATTATAAACAAAATAAATTTCCTTTCTTAGTCCAACACTTGTGTGCAGTTCTTCCAGGACCTGCAAATAGTGTGATGGGCAAGTGGTCAAGGAGCTCAAGAGCCCAAGGCTGAGATTTGTGCAGTCATAGAAGTCCTGTGTGACCTTTCATTGTCACAGATGAAATGAAGAAAGCGAGAACATTCTGGTCTCACAGAGATGATATGGGACTCTCGAGTACAATTGCAACAAGGGCCACAAAAGCATCTAATAGATTGGTAAATTGTAGACAAACGTACTGACCCATCCTTTCACTTGATCTATTTTATAAGATCAAAGCAGAGAGCATTCACAATTCTAAAGGAAGATTAGACACACATAAGAGTAAGTTTTACTTCTGTAGTGGCACTAGCTAGAATGAGATCTTAATGAGAAAATCATAGATACTTCAAAATTAGAGATACAGATGTTTAGATCATCCAGTCCATCCAATGCAGGATTTCCCATGGAATCTATTCTCCACTATCTTTGTCCAGCCTGCTTCTAGAGTCTTTCCAGGTTGAGGCAGAAGGTGATCTCCAGATGAGATCATAAATATTTTTATTCCCTCTAGCAAAATAAACTTTCCTGAGTATGTCTCAGTAAATTTATTAATTTCCAGCAAGAGACTCTGCCCTATTTTCCCCAACAATTTGAAGCAGATGGCCTCATCTGAAAGCTAGTGACCTGAAGATATGCATTTTTTTCCACTTACAGGTCAACCACTCATCAGTGACCTTTAAAAGACAAAAATCTAAATGCTGACAAAGTTTTCCTTGCTTAAGGAAAAATGAAAATATTTCAAGTGACTGGTTCAAACTATCATTCCAAAATTACCCTGCAAATCAATTAAGCACTTAACAATGGAACAGCACTCTGTGTTTCAGCCCACAAGCCATCTGCAGCCTTATGTGACACTTAACTCAGGCTGCTGCCAGCTTCTGGATTCCCTTTCAGAGGTCTGTCTGAGCCAGCAGCAGTTTGCAAAGGAGGGTGGATTTTTCCAAAGGCAAGAGGCCAGCTTCCCCCCAAGTACCTTTACTACAGGACATTAATTCCTGCATGGCCATACAATGCAAGAAAGACTGAGTGGACTAAGAGGTAAAAGACCTCCCAGAAATAGACTGTTCTTGTGTTTCAGTCCCTATCCTAGTCCCAAAAGCATTCAAGAAAAGTTGCAGTTGTGAGTGGGTTGTATTAATTACTTTATTCATGGCATCCAACACATTGAAACCATCTTTTCAAGTTTCTTCTCAAGTCCTGCTACCTGTAGACAGGGCACAATACAGAATTTACTTTCTCTAAAATGCAAATAAAGTATTTAAAAAATCAAGTGCATTTTTTCTCATTTTATTAATGATGACAATATTTTTTTCCTTGAGATCCTTGCCTGAAACTCCTTTGTGTTGTTTTACCATCTTGTTCTGAATCCTTCTGCAGTGTTGATGGACTTTCACATCTCTATTTTCCCTCTGCTGTGTGTGATGTTATTGCTGAAGCGCTTTTTTGCTTCTGATTTATTATAAGTTACTGGTGCAGATTCTCAGCTTTCTGAAAAACCAAAAAGCATGTGGCAGTCTCTCATTTGCACCATTCAGTTCCAGATGGTCTGCTTTCCAGAACAGTTTATCCAACTGTTTGTTGGCAGATACATTACCACAGGGCACAAGAAAAGTCCTTCCTTCTCAGGAGACTGAGTAAAAATGGGTAAGAAGAAGTATCTATAAGTGCTTAATTTCCACAATGGAAACCTATCAAAAGTGGTCCTAATGTTCTTCAAGGAATTCATATATGATGTGGCACAAAGGGCTATTCTTAGCCCTAAACACCATAAATCTCATCCAGTCCATTATGATTTCATGCTTAGCAGAGAGGATTTATCAGCCAAGGGCTCTCATGCTAAGGCAGAATGGCTTTTTGTGGCCCTCCAGGCAGTGTAGGCCACGAGTCCAGCCTACAGAAGTGCACAGGTGGGACTGTATACGCTGTGTTCCCAAATAAAGGTTTGTGGCAGATTAAGTGGCATCTTCCCATAGCAAACAATTTGTTTTGGAATAAATCTTTTATTATTTAACTTATCTTTTATTATTTAACTCTGATATTTTGGGTTTTATCATTCAACCAACCTGTTTTGTTTATCAGTTTCAGAAGGTAATTGAAGTGCTTGGTTTCTATGGTAACATTCAATGCTATTCTGAAATCAGTTACATGCTCTTGAAAGAAAATCGTCTTCTCCCAGTTTTCTGAAGAGTAATTTTATGTGCAGCTTCATATAAAGTAATACTGTTTAAACATGAAGAGTACGTCTTGCATGCTTTTGTAAAATTGCAAATATTCTTCATATTCTATCAGTATAGCTCACTCTCACTAAATGATATTTTCCACATCAATATTATTATTGTATGTTCAAGCAAGGAAGTGCTATCATCATCAAAACCAGCAAAATCGGACTAATATTTATCAGAGTAAATATTAATGGCCATTTACAAAATCATAGAAAGTAAGAATATAGATCACTATATACAAATCCGGAGCAGTGTTTCAATCTGAAGGTAAATACAAACTGGTTTGCAAACAGTGAGCATAGTAAACAGACCTCTTTCAACCCTTAACGTATTTAGTTTTTCATATTGGTTGATTTCAGTATGTGATTTTGATAGATTAAAGCTTTAGGTAACTCTTGCAGAATGTTTTTAGAGGGTTGACTTAAATCTCATTGAGAGATAAAAATCTACAGTTGTTGGCCTATGGAAAGTTATATCATTACATGTTTTTCTAAGGCTTACAAATACCAAAAATACTACAGATGTTATTTGTTCACTTCTAAAGTATATATAAATAACGTGCAACTGAAAGAGAATGTCTCTCTGAAGTAAAGAACTAATTCTAAATACAGTTCTCACAAGCCATAAATTCTTACTAGAGTCAGCACCACAGAGCAGAACTCCAAAGTAAGTCACATTTCCATTGATATCAGTAGGCTAAATTTGCAGCTGATGTAACACAAAGTACCTCTTAAGGAAGAATATATTTGCAAGGCTTCTCTCCACCTATGGTCTGCACAAGTGCAAAATAAAAATAATAATAAAAAAAAAACCCACAAAACAAAACAAACAAAAAACAGATGCAAAAAGAAATATTTCATTTTTAATTTCACACCAGCCAGAGAACTTCCCAGAAGCACTTTCTCTGTTTGCTATTATTGAACACTGGGGAGGGAAACCTGCTGCTGCTGACCTGAGAGGCTCCAATTTACCCACTCACTTTTGTTGCAGCTTTCTCCATTACAGATGGGTCACTGATTTACTAATGCAGTGGTTCCTCTCTCACTAGCAGGCACTGACTTCCAACACGTAGGTTATTCATGAGTGCAGCATGCCCCTCAGTGCTAGGACTTGACCTCTTATTTGTTCTTTTTGTCCTGTATTTGGACCAATTTATGCTCACAAAATTGCTTTGGGCTTTTCTATCCTCCAGGCTCGTACATTTCCATTGCATGATTGCTTCCTTACATAATGGGATAGCAATCAGTAACTGATGAGTTAATATTTCCCTTTCCTAGCTAATTAGCTTCCTGATCACAGTGCTGCCATCAGGAATGTTCAGGTGCCATAGATTATTATACCACTCAGGCCTCTAAGTCAGGAAATATCCAGAGCTTTCAGTACTGGTAGGTGTTGTATTTGTTGGAGGTGTTCTTTCCCAGATGTGATAGGAAGCCAAGGTTTGTGCTACACTGAGTTGCTAGAACATGACAATGTCTCCATACATTCTATCTTCTAACTCAAATTTACTCCTAAAATTTCATTTGCAGGTTTGGTTAAATAGACATGACATCTGAATTGAACACATTGTATTCTCCTCAAAACTAAGCTAGTATGAAGGACTAGCATGTGATACAAATTTATATTGTTTTATAAAAGGGATTAAATGGAAGCTAAAGTGACTTTTGTCTGGGGATTTTGCAATCTGAGTCAAATGTTCTGTGATCTTCAGCTGACAAGTATTCAGTTTTAGGCACTGTTAGTACATTACAAAATTTAGACAATGATTGAAACAAGAAGGAATTCAGAAAAAGTCCTTGTCAGTGTCTCTTATAGAAGCTCTTACAGAGAGAAGATCCATGGTAATGTTACTGTTACAAACTTTATAATTCCATCTACCAACTCCAAACTCTGTGTTCCTGAACCTGCCCCACCCTTCATACTTATTTATGTCCACATATGCACATTCAGATTAAGTGCAAGAAAGAAAAAAGGCAAGAAGGGACATATTTCAGAAGTGGACTACTCAATGTGGATTTTTCTGATCCGAGAAGCTTTTCTACTATTAATGTTTATGTGCAGGTTTTATGCATCACAAACTCATGTTCTAGTGCAATTATTTGAAAGTTTGTCAGGAGTACAAAAAGTAAGAACTTTATCAACCACTAATGTATTCCTATAGGACTGGCATAGATCATATTTTCCAAACAAGTTATCAGATTTATCTATTTATCTCCAAGAATTTTGCATTTTCCCAGTCTATGATACACATTTCCTTTGATGGAACACTGAGAGTAGAAAAGATGTCTTCAAAATTCAGGATAGAAACTGATCCTTGTAAAGCTGTCTGTGTTGGAATTGGGATTGTGTCAGACTGGTCATTAATACTAGGCAAAATTAATTTCCTTGGTTATTTCTGCATCTATTTATGCATGTGTGGGCTTTCATTTACAAAGGGAACCTGCCATTAATAAAATTTATACAATCAAAGCCAATATAATTATTCTGGTTTTAATCAATGGTACTTTTTTTTCTCTAAATGTAAAGATCCTACTTCTAAAACAATTCTCATGACAGCCTTGATAACACTAACACTGATGGATTATCCTGAAAATCATAATCTTTTAGCTCCAAAAGACACTATTATTATATACTAGCACAAACTATTTTGGCATTAGAAGTTTTTTTTTTTCACATGAGAGCTGGTCAATATCCTTGATAACTTGATATCCTTTGTAACTGTAGTTCAAAAAACTTGAAGTACAATAGCTTGGAAAAGTAGAAGACTACACAGAGGAGGCAGTGCTCTGTCTTTTACTTGGACGAATAAAATAGACATGGTAAGCAGCAATCTGTATTCTAGTGGTAGTATGTCTTACAATAAATGGTCAATTACTTAATTCATCATAAAGGATTTTATTACATACTCAGGGAAAAAAAAAAAAACAAGGGGAAAAAAAGAAAAACAAGCTGAAAAACCAGCAAAAAGCAATCCTGGCCTGCAAACCATGCATCTATACTTCCTAATACCATGTGTTTGCATGTTTTGTTTTGTCTCTCTTTCAACAAGCTTAAACAAAGTACAAGATACAAAAGGGGGCCAAGATAAGGGCACAAAGTATACCTCTGTTTAGGAAGAGGTTGCATTTTATTCAATACTTGCACACAGAATTAAATACCAAAAAGGAATGCATTGACTTTTTGAAGGCTCAGTTTCATACAGTGAAAACCTGTAACTCACCAAGCTAAATCTAATGAAAGAAGGAAATTACACAGAGAATGACAGGGAACTGTTTCACATCCTGGAAGATCCCAAAGGCACAATCAGGCAATACAGATGAAGATCAGTAAAAAGCAAAAGGAAAAAAAAAACCAAAAATAAAAAGCTGGTGATAGATAGACAGTCACAAATAAAATATTTATGTTTTTGTAAATTAATGTATCAGACTGTAATATGAAAAGAAAAATGGTAACTAGAAATTTTAAAGTATGCATTTGAAGATGTAATTTGCGTAATTAAGCTTATATTAAAGTCTGTGAATTGTACGAAATATCCAAAATTTGATTACAAGATGGTCAAACAACAAGCAGAGATTAAAGTGCTTCTTGCCAAATGGCAGAAGTCTTTTTCTGAAAACAGTTTCAAAGTTCCAGAAACTCAGAACACAGTTTTTGCAACAGGCAAGTGATGACAGACAAGAGAAACCTCACATTCACTTAACAAGTGCTAAGTGCTCCTTTGTATTTATCCTTCTATTCCATTTCAGCCCAAGGTAATGCTTTAAAACAAGCTCATCTATAATGCCTTCATTGCTTTCTAGTGTAAATCTACAGTGCATAATACGTTTCAGCTGAAAAAATTATCCTGATTTTATAAATACCATTAACTATTCACTGTGTAACTAAAAACTTGAAACCTCACAGAGTCACAACTCGTGTTACTATGTATTCCTCTCACATCATTAGATAATATTCTCTTCAAATCCAGCTCTTTGTACCTGTCACAGCTACCAGAACAAGTGCCAATTGTTGTTGTTCTCCCCCTTCAACAGCTCTGTGAAATGAAGCAAGGAGAGAGTCCAAGACAATCACACCTAGATTCAGACACTGTCTACAGAGTTGTACCTAGAAGGTCTCACTTCACACGTTATATTTTTACATCACAAAGCTGTGAGCTCTTTCTCTTGCACACTTTGGGATCGCACACAATAAAGTTTTAAGCTGTAGGCTGAGGGCGCCTGTGTTCCTGCCTCCTTATGGCTGCACAGCCAGAGCTGAGATTGCAATGGGATTGGGCTGCAAGCATGGCTTTTGTGTGCAGAACCTCATGATTCTTCAGGATATGCCTGAAATCTAAATGTGAAAACTCCAGCTCCTGGAGCAACTACCCCCTGTCCAGCTGCATGTGACACATGGAATGCTGAAGCAGAAGAGCATGTATAAAACCCGTAAAACTGCACAGCAACTGAGATTAGATTACTTCTATTTCTCAGAGTTGGTCTTTCACTCAAAAGAGCACCAGTATTTAAGGCCTCTAGAACTGAGAGATGTCATATAGCTGGTCTGTCACTGGAGGCAGTTGCAAGTAGAGCTCACACCTCTGTAGCCTAAAAGTGCACGTTTTTTCAGAATATTTTTTGCACATTTTAGCATATTAGCTCAATGCATAGACTTCGTACCTTTTCTGATGTAAACTTCACATCTTGCTTTGTCTCTCTTACTTTAAAAGGAAGGTGTTCATAGCACCTTGACATCATAATTTTCAGTTGTAGGTATATTTTATAAACAGAAAATAATGGGAATTGTATTGGTAGAAATAATATTCCAGTCAGTGAATATAACTTGTGCTAATAGGGACTGAATTTACTTAATAAGAGTCTCTCCATCAGTAACTACTGATCTGAATATGTCTTCAGTTAATCACCTTGCAGTATTCCTGTTCCTTCTGTCCTGCTTGTAAGGCCTCAGTCATAGCAGAATTACTTTTGGAGCTCTAAAGCAGCAGTCAAGAGAGAAGAGCTGCCACAACAAATATTCAACAGACGGGTAGAGAATTGGAATGTTTCCAGCTGAAACTGGTAGTACTGACCAACAACATGGAAAGGGAATATCAGTAGATTTTGTGAATGGAATAATACTTTTCCCACTTTGGAGCTTTATTGATTGGGGGCAGAAAACTGTGAGCCTTGCTGACCACTCCGTGGCTTTCCAGTTGCTGAATCATCTCCTGGATGGGAGTCTCAGAGTCCCTGTTGGTGCAATATTGTCAACAGTGCATTGTTGTGATAGTGATCGGTACCTGCTGTTCTTCAACCCTCAGCAGTCCCTCAGCAGAAGGGCTCAGTCTGTTTTATGACAGAGGCTGACTGGAAGCAGAAGTTCTTCAGAATTCTTTATTCTTGGGGAAGAGCAAAAAGACCACTGTAAAAATTTCTACCCCGCATTCATCCTATCTGTGAAGAAAAAGGGATAAAACCCTTTCTCACTTCCCACTGAAAACCCAAGACAGCAGAAGCAGCCTCTTTCAAGTGGTTGAGCCTTGTCATGCCATCACATTTGTTTGGACGCCTCTGAGTTTCCTTTTGTGTGGGTATGAGAACAAAAGCTTACACATGAAAATGTTTATGGGAAACAAAATAGAGAAAAAATTGTCCTCAGCCAACTAAAAGTTGGTTTATTCTCTAATGAACAATTTACAGACTTTTTTCCCACCCTGCTCTGAGCTCCAACTTTTAGGCAAAGCAGTGTGCCAAGCACTTTAAATTGTATCTATCTATCCAAACATTTCTAGTAGTGTAAATCATTGAAGGCCTTCCATGAGTCAGGATGGACAAGAGGAATGAATTAATCACATCTCCATCATGAATTGCAGTGATTTCAATACAGCCAGATGGCTGCTTGCCAGTGGTGGCAGCAACTCTGTGAAGTGTTAGCTTCTCTGACACAATCTAAGTAGAAATGTCAGAGTAAACTGAGAAGATATGTAGAGTTTTTAAAACAGAATGAAGTTATGTCTTGAGAAAAATTTAATCAAAATCCCCTCTGTTTGCCCACTAAGATTTAAGAGAAATCTTGTTGTATTCAACTGAAGGTCAAATCAATTAATTCCTTAAATAAGTGCATAAATAAATAAAAGCTAGAACTAAGAGAGAGACACACAGCTCCAATTCTCTACTTCTCTACTTCCTATAGAGTTTAATTGTTACACTACTGTTATTTGGACAAGTCACAGAAAACTGAAACTACAGCTTTGTTCTGAGACATACCTGTGGATAAATTTAGTTAATATAGTGACTGGCTTTCCAATCAATCCTTTGAGATTCCTGTGGATTCCTACCCACGGGTAATTGGAAGGAAATAAATTTAACATCTGCAGAAATGTTTCAATATAACCAATTTGAAATGTTATGGAGAAAATTTCTACTCTCACTCCAGGTCCACAGACTGACTTCAGCGATACTGACATAGATACTACTGATTTACACTTGTAGAAGCCATAAAGCAGATACCAGTGAATTTACATATTTCTCTCTGGAGCTTTAGTGTCATCTTTTCATTTTAATTTAGTGTCAATACTATTGTTTCGGGGTTTTTCCCCCATGTTTGCCTTTATTGAATTATGGCATAATTTATTCTTGGGAAAGCAGTCTCATCATTTAAAAACTGTCTCCAGATATCATTTGCATTTTTACTCCTTTGCTTCTGAACAAAATTTTGTTCTTGAAGGTTAGCTGGAAGGATGGTGACTACCGGAGTTGTGAGACTACAGCAAAGCCTCACAGAAGTTCAGCTAGAGGAAACACTTTATTATAGGATCTGGAGCCTTGTCAGAGGGGAATAGCAGCATGAGATATCTACATGGGCCATTTTAGTGCTTCAGAGACATGTGGACTGCTAACAAATGCACCCGTAAAGTAAATGTTTCCTGATTTTGCATGACAGAAAGGAACTGATAAAAAATTCTAATGCAGTTGTTAGCCCACTACTGCAGGAGAGGAAGCCTATGAGGCAGAAAGGGATACCACAACATAACAGCATTTGAATATCTTTTAATGGAAACTGTACTAGCATTGGGTACCACCTTAAAATCTTGGGAAACAGCTTTACTGAACCCACCCCATGCAAGTAGATTCAAAAACCCTGACACTGCCATCACGTTCTTGCTGGTGAAGCATGGTGTGTTGGTGAAAGAATGGCCTAACAACAGGGACCTTCCCAACATCAAACTAAGGCCCACAGTGGTGGATAGATGGATGCAACCCTGGATGTACTATAAATCACTCAAAGCTGTTGCTCTCCCAGCCTACAAGTGTAACACCCCTTCACATTATGTTCATTTTCAAGATGGAAAATCTGAGGCATTTCCTTTCAATTTTAACTTTTTTACATTCCACTGTAAACAAAACAAAGACATAAATGCAGAAGAAAACCAATTAGACAAATATTATTTTAAGTTGAAAAATTTCTGGATCAAAATTTCATGATCATTTTTCCTTGACCTGGCATTGACATGCACAGATTTTAAAGAGTTGTACTGGATTTTTACTATGCATCTTTCAGTAGTGCTTATGGAAGGCTGATTAAGTGTTCCCTTGAGATTCAGAGAGAATTCAGTGTTATTTTTTTTTTTGGCACCAAAATCTTCCATGAGTGTTGGGGTTTTAGTTGTTTTCTCATGAAAAATTTTATCTGCTTTCTTTGATTTTCATTGAAGTTGTCACCAGCTTGAGAAATTGTCATCAGTTCAGTGAAATTCTATCACTTCTGAAAAGTGAAGGATATTAAACTGCCTCTCCCCAAAGTTAAAATGAGATTCTTGACTCTGTCTTTTGTGAGTTCATTAAAGTACTCCGTAGCTCTAAGCAGGACTGTTTCTTCAGTTCTGAATGCTGACATGGAAAACTGAAATAATGGTCATTATTACAGTTATCAGTCACTTAATGCTGAGCTATGCCTTGAGGAGGTTTTTATACAGTTTATGCAACTGCCTCTTGCAGAACATTTAAGTCTGTGCTGAATTCTAATCAGGGTTTCTAATGTCTTTTTCTGCTTTTTTTCTTTTTTTTTAATTGCTGCATGTTCATTTCTCCCCACTTCTCCATCTTTACATATACCCTTTCTCTTCATTAACTCTTTAAACTTATCACAATTCTTTATAGAACACATCCACTGTTTCTTAGCGGGTTTTCACCTTCTCATGCATCTCTCTTATATGGACCACCCTCTGCTCCTTGCATGTGCCTGTTCTTTTCTTTGTAATCACAGAAATGAGCAGGGAAGAACACTGGCTAAGTTGTTCCATTGCCCTAGGCTGAGGGCAGGACTGAGCTTTGTGACATGCTTCCAAGGCTGGTTTCTGGAGGCAAGCAGCAGGTAGCTGTTGCACAAGGTGAGTGTCGCATCCAACGTGCTGGAGCTGTACACAGAGCTGGCCAGGCTTCAGTGCACGCTGACTGCTCTGTCTCTGGTAGTTCCAGTGGGAACTTCCTCACCTACACAAGCCCAGAGTTTGGCCCACTTGCTCCACTGTCCCCCCTCCTCACCCTGACTGCCTGCATGCTTCAACCACGCCTTAGACACTGCATTCTCAATCTTCCTTCCACCAGGCAGCGGGGTAAGGATATGCTTATACATCTACTAGCAAAAAGGCCTCACTGAGTTTGATATTTTCTTCAAAATACACATCTCCCAAAATCAGAGGAATATATCACACTTGTATCTTGATAACGTAAGCTTTGGGTTTTTTTATGGGAGAATAACTCTGGACTCTCATCCACTCTAATTTCAAAAAATGGATCCCTGAGGCATGTTACTATTATGGTTTTTAAACTCATTATTTTAAAGACTATCTTATGATTTTCAAGGGCATAACTCATCATCCTAGGATGCTTGGAATTAACAATACCAAGTGACAGTAAAAACAAGGCTCCATCATAGCATAAGCCCTTAGGCAACACTGTAGCAATAAAACAAACACTATCTTACTGCTAAGAAGCTATTTCTAGGTCCCTCTGGGTGTCAGCAGGACTTAAACAGAGCATAAAAAGAAGTGAATTTCACAATGCATCTAAGTATTTATGATAAAACGGCACAGCTTCAGAGGAATTAATTCTACTCACAGGGAGAAGTTTTCACATCCACTGTACAGCAGAATTATCTAAGGAACAGTTTTACAGGGTAAGATTCTTTGAGGTGTCTACAACTTTCCTGTCACTATTGTGACTACAGGCTATTCCCTCCCCCAAAGAATACAGCAGTGTTTTGTGTAACATTATGGAAGGTGAATTGTAATAGAAAACCATTTTGTTGCTTGATAAACTAAGTATCATTTCGAGCTCTTACAGTTTTAGTTAAAAACTCATAAACACATGTTTGTTTTGCTAGGACAATGAAAAGCCATTTAGCTACTGAAGTGCCAATTAACTAAAATTCTGTGCTGGTGCTACTGATGTAAATCAGGCTATTGGATAGTGCAAACGAAGATGCAGAATTGGTTGCAGCCATTTGCCTGTTGATAATTGAGATGAAACCGAAGGCAACACATTGAATTTAACATTGTCTGTACAGAGAGTTTAGTAGTCCTTTTTCATTGCAAGAATTTATGGACCGTGCAGTGGTAGCACCAGAGAAAACATGACAATGTAATAACATGATGCACTGTAATGCTTTATCCTTTATTGTAAAACAATTGGGAAATATGGAGGTGATGGAACATTACCTCTCACATTTTCCAACGAACCTTTCCATTCTGCTGTATCTCATGGGACTGCTGAAGCTAAAACCAACGGAAGACTTCCCAGGGAAATCTAATCACAGGGAAGGGATCATATTACAGTCACCAGCAGAAGCACCTCAAGAGTCCAGATTTCCACAGGAGAATTTCCATGAAGCACTATTTATCCCTCCAACAGTTTGTAGATGGCTTGACTTCCAGGAGCAAATCAGAGCAAAACGACCTAAATAACACATAGGGAAATAAAGATACCTGAAATTTAATTCAAGGAAGGTGATAAGTCAGATGAAGAAAGGCAGAACTCAGCTGAGGAAAATGATTAGGGAAGAAGTTACTTAGAGTGCATCTCAGAGAGATTTTAACATCTGAAAGGCTTTAGCAGCTGAAAGGCAGTGCTTCCCCTGACCTGTGTTCAACAGCTGTGAACTTTCTTGTAGACCTAGGGCCTAGACACAGTCAGTATTTAATTTTAAACAAGAAATCAACAACATCCACCATACAGGGAAGTCCCCTCTATGCCTTGGTGAGAGTATAAAGTACAGCTTTCACCCTGCCCCCACTGAAACCTTCCCATTTCATACCAACAATATTAAAGTTTGTGTCAATGGTAGCATGAAAATGAGTGAGCAGAACAATAGTCTTGGTTGCTATTTTAGGTGTTCCTGAATGCCTAAACACAGCTGTTTCCTGGCTAAGGTTTATGAAGTTAGGTCCTTCCCAACCATTCATTTCTGAAGTTGGGTAACGTGTCTGAGGATGGGGAAAGGAGGTAAAGAAAGCCGTGACCTCTCAGTATCTCTAGCTGAAGCTACGCCATTCTGCATAAAATGGTTGGGTCAGACAGAGAAAGATAAGATAAATTATGAAGCTTGGGAGACTAGTCAGAAACTGAAGATAAGAATAGGAAACCTAAGTCTATTATCCATTCTAAAAAAGAAAGCCTTTTGTCAGAAAATTATTCTGGCAAAAGCTGAGGTGCTTAAGGATTTTAGGTTGTAAATGAGAAGGTCTTTATCAAATCATCATTTTCAAGATAGTGCCTGCATGTTCATATCAATGCACTTCTGCGATCATTTCCCATAAGCACTTCAATGATTGAATTCCTCTGAAATTAATACTCATGCAGAATACATGTATTAGCCTGCATATTTGAAGGCTCATACAAAAAGAAAGATTACAATGCATTCTCTGCAAGCATTTACATCTGAAATGAATTACAGTCAGCCAATCATAAAGTGAAAGCTCTATAATATGACTGTTATGATCAGAAAGTGGTATGCATCCTTCTGAATTGCAAACTGGCATAAGCCAAATGGTTGAACTGCAGAAAAACACGGGACAGTCAAGAACATTGTCCAATCAAACAGGATTTTAAATGTATTTCTATTTGCATTCATTTGTTATATATTATGATGCTCGTCTTTCAACATGAATTTTTAAAGAGTGAAATTATCCTTGGGACAAAATTAATTGGGTTTTGCCAGGAGCCTGCCCCACTACTTCTTCTGTGCTCCTCCTGGGCAGAAGTACAAGAATTGAAAATGCTGAAGTGCTCATACAACACGGTAATGAGACTTTTGGCTGAAATATGTGTTTTATGGAAAGGAATGCTTTCTTCTCTGTTAGGTGCGTTGCCAAGGAAAGTTGTAAGCAGAAGCCTAGAGGTTTACAGGTTGTCTGCAGTTTAAGAATAAGGACTTAGGGTAATAGATGCCTGAGTCTGAATAAAATAATACTCAGAAAACTGAGGAACATGCACCTTTGAGATGCCTCTCCTCTCAAGACTGGATCTTGAGGTAGAAGTAAACAAATTTCCACATAACCTTTCTGGCAATTTACTGTTAAACATCAGGTGCTCAGCATTAGGAACGAGAATCCAGGATAATTACACAAAAAAGGTTTAAAAATCATGAAATTTGTTTATATTTTAAGTACACCAGCTCGCAGTCTGAGTCCTTATAGGCAAGTCTTCAGCTTCTCTAAATGAGAAACTCCTCTACACCAGTATCTCAAGGGAAAGATTGATTTGTCAGTTATTTGCTTATATTGCATGTTTCCAGGAGCAGGCAGCAGCCTTAAGAAGAAAAGTTAAATGTCAGTGACTCAATAGCTGGTAGTATGTTGTTCACATAAACTAGGAATAGGGATAGAAGAAATAGAGGAAAAGGTTTACAATAAAACCTTATACAAACATGACTGAAAGATCCCTAAAGTATAAAAATGTACTTTGAGCACCACTGAAACTTGGTGACAAGGGAGACTTTAATATCAGGGAACGAAATATAAATCCCTTGCCATAAAGAAAGTGTGGCTAGGAGGGACACAGATATCACCCACAGCTGTGCTTGAATTTTGGTTTTCCCTCTATTTACTTTTGAAATCAATAATGCCTGCTCGGTGTGGGCAATAGCTTCCAGGTACCAAACTGTTCCAGCAGCAGCAGAGGTGGCTGCTCAGGAAGAAAATTGTGACGAAACAGAAAGAGCTGACACCTGGGCACCAGAACAATTGCTCTGATTTCTCTTAATGTCTTTTGTAGAGATACCTGAAATAAGTTTAATAAACATTCATGTGGGTTTTTTCACTTTGCTGTGGTATGAGTGGTGTGTCTAAGGAGAGCATACAAACAGGCAGTAATGCACTTGTAGCTCAGACCTATTGAAATCAAACTTTGAATGGGTGTTCTCCATGGACTGCAGTTGGACCTGACCCTCATCCTCTGAGCATTCCTGGTCTTCTCCTGTATCTTGTATTGAACCACACAGCACAGGGCTGGGTGACCCTGCAGAGCAACAGCGGCAGGACCTCAAGAGGAGAATATATTTGTTCTTAAAAATCTTGTAGGTTACTTTTGAAGTAAGGAAGAAGGAAGAAAAGGCATTAATGACTCAAAAAACTGTGCATTGAAAGACTTGAGGAGAAAATATGGCCGACATAATTTCTGAAACATACAGAAAATCTCTTGAAAAATCAAATATTTCTTTGTATCTCAAGTTCTTTTGTCTTCAGTGAAGAAGGTACATATGCTGAAAGCATACGTAAGATCCAAAAAGAACAATACCAGAGAATCTGAATGTATTTGAAGCTTTCCTTAAAAGGTGACCTGGAATATGAGATAGCTTCTCAATGACCCAACAGTGAAAACTCCTTTTGTACTTTTCTCCTTCCCTTCTCTTGAATCATGTCCCTGATGCCTCAAATATGTTACTCTTGCCTTTACAGAAAATTTAGATTTGTGTACACTTGGAGTTCTCTACAGGCCTGGATTTTATAAGACACAAACACTCTAAATTTTTAACATATGTTCAGCTAAGTTTTGTTAGCTGAAGATGCTCAGAATATTAACAGACAGGAACTGATAAAAGGAAAAAATGGGCTATGGACACTTTTGAACTTTGTTACCTGAATCTAGAACAGTGAGATAAGAGAATTTTGGCCTTCTTTGTTTAAAAAATACAGAGTGATGGTAAAAATTCACTTTGCTTTCTATGTTCTTATCAAGTAGACCCAGAAATGATGATGAATTAGTTGCAATATATCCTTGCATACTTCTGCTCAGTGATAAGGAAAAGAGGGAGGAAGGAGGACAAGACAAAGCCTGAAATCATTTTTGTAAATCACGTTTTAAAGCAAAGACTCAAGCAGTGACAAATGCTTAATAGAAACTGAATGAACCAAACCCTAAATAAATAAAATAAACAAAATATAAACAATAAATTACAAAGAAATAGAATTAAGTGGAGGGGACATGGACAGATATACTGAATAAACTACGTAAAAGCAGAGGGCACATAAAGAAAGAGATATTAAAGATGAAGAAAAGACAGACTGTTTTAAAATTGAGAGTTGTGTATAACAAACCTCAATCAGATTTTATGGAGTTTCACAAGAGAGCCCAGTTCTTGAACTGGGAAGTTCACCATTCCTGCAATCTGCAGGAGCAGCTATTCTGACCAAAGTAAGTTTGATATAGTATTGGCCATTAGGATAAGACTGCTTGAATTTGTGTTTAAAGAATCCTCATTATTTTTCATATGACAGTAGTGATCTCAGCAAAACAGCTGGAGCTAGCAGTAGAAATAGATCAGAGGGTCTATTGAAAATACAGGCTGTTGCACTAAGAAATAGTCATATGAAATAAACAGAAATGTTATTTGAATCACTTGGGAAATGAATAGAGTTAATGTGTGAACTTAGGACCCCCTTTAGATGATGATATCTTGTTTACTGGGGATAAAGATGTTTAAGACGATACCTTCTTAAGAAGTGCATTTCATGTTTGTTTAATGCTTAAGTTAAAAGATATGAGACCAAAACATTCTGGGAAAAAATAAAAAAAGGAAAAAATTAGATTCAAGAGCAGAAAACATGATAAAGAGGAGACAGATTCCATTTTAACATTCTAGAAAATCCAATATTTTAACTTTAAAACTCAGCAAGTCAGAGAGTCTTTACCCTTTAGTGGTATGCTTCCCCTCCCCTCTACAGCTGGATGCTTAACTATTGTTGTGTTTAAAGAGGATGTCTTGGGATCTCAGGTTTGATCTTTCTCAAATGAAAATTTTGTGATGTTTTCAGATGATTTTCCAAGTTTGTATGCAGGTTTTGGAAGAAAACTTTGGAAAAGAAGAATTTATTTTCAGTTATTTTAATTCTTGCCTAATAGATTGTTAAGCTACTTTCTTAACACGAAAGGCTTTCCATTTTAGAGAAGTTCCTTGCCTTTTATTTCCCAAGGCTGCATGACCAAGAGCTATCATGCTAACAGATGTGGTTCATTGTGAGAACATAGAGATGTTGTTGGGTTCACTTGGCTACAGAAGAGCCTCTGAAGCTGAAGTTAAAATGTGGTAAGGAGTTATTTTGGAATCGTTCTTTACTTGGGACCAAATATTTCAAGATAACATTTTTTCCATTTTTTCTAAAAATATATTTCTGAAGATGTAGATCAGTTACAAGAAAGGAGTCAATGCACTGAATATTAACACACAATGTATTAATGGTATTGTCTTAGGCTATATTTATTTGGAAGGTCAATTCATTACTAGTTGAAATGCTGATATGTAAATATTGAGCAAGAGGCTTCAAGGGTAATACTATAATTTCTGATTAATAACAGTGTTACTAATGTGCTTTAATTAACTACAGTGTGTGGTTCCTATAGCTTGAAGGTCTGACTTCTAAGCAAATTATCATCAGTAAAGTCCAAGGCAGTGCCAGATATAAATTTAATTCATTAAAATGCTACACTTAATGAGAAAAAGGTTATTCTACAGAATTCAGACTGAGTGCACATATTAGCTTTTCAACTGACAAACCTTTTCTAATCTTGCAATAATTTTTTAATATTAAGTTCTCTGCAAGGCATTCCTCCTCACTGTTATTTCAATGAAATGAAAATGCAGAGATGAATCAGAAGTAAATCAGAAACACAAGTGTGGTTCTTCCTCCTCTTCTTCTAGAGGGCCTCTAGAAACCCTTCTTGAAAGTAGTAATACATGTGGCAAGAAGGAGGAGGAGATAATACTGTACTCCCATTGTTTATGGATCACCCAGGGACCCCCTAACAGAGATAGGATTTGCAGGACAGAAGAGTGTTAAGGGAAAACACAGAGCTACTGGACTTTTGCCAGCCTGATTATAGGCTTGATACTGTTTTGAAAGCTTGACATGTAGAAGGAGCCTGGCCTTGCAGTCCCTGACACCACCACAGTTCTATAGTAATATGATGCCATGAAGAAGATTAATGTCTGCAGATCAACTTGTGTGTTTAGCAAATGCTATGCATGGAGTGCTCAGCAAATGCACCTCCACCCAGTGATACAGCTCCAGGAGACATCTAGTCTGTTCTGGCCCAGTTGGATTTTTATTATTCATGTATGGTTTCTAATACATGAGGTAATTGGATCAGTAAAATGGCCAGAGAATGAGGTACACAGTCCCTTTTCCAACCACAGATGGAAAAATCCCTTCTTGGTTTTGGAATAAATTTGTGTATCAAGAAGCAAAGGAGCCCAGAAATGCTCTCAGGCTATGAACCAATTTGACTTTTGGGAGCAGAGACTGTCAATGCATATGAACACAACAACACCATCAAAACATTGCCTACCTTCCTATCCCTGGAATCCCTGTGTATAGATTTAGGCTTAACCAATTGCTTCAAAGCCTCTTGCTGATTCTAGCCAGACAGTAAGACAACTCAATAACAGAGAGCTGGGGTCTGCCATAATGGATATTCAACCAGATGACCATCAGAACCAGGTGGCCAGACCTTGAACTGGGCAGCAGAAACAGGTCTTTAGCTCCTCAAACTTTCTGGATCCTGTTCACAATCACATAAGACCTACATTGCTACTCCTATGGCCTTCCTCATGTGCATTTTGGAGGAGACAAGGAGAAACTGTAATTCCTATGTAGCAATATAAATGTAAAAGTTCATGTAACTTGTAAACATATGGCATCTGCTTGATCTTCATGCTCAGCTCAGCCCTGGCGTCCATGAGACTGGCTCTGAGGCATAGGAAACCAAGCAGCAGTAAAAGATAGACAGAGTAATGCTCTACCTTGCCTCCCTACCCAAGTGACTGCAAAATGAGAGCTTATTCTGCTGTTTCCCTTGATACCTTAGTTGATGCCCCTCTATTTGCTGCCTATCAATACTTAAGGGGTCTTATAAGAAAGATGGGAACTGACTTTCCAGCGGAGGCTGTTGTGATAGGACAAGGAGTAATGGTTTAAAATTAAAAGAGGGTAGATTTAGACTAAATGTAAGGAAGAAATTTTCTATGATGAAGATGAAAACAGTAACGGGTTGTCCAGAGAAGTGGTAGATATTTCATCCCTGGAAATATTCAGGGCCAGGCTGGACAGGGCTCTGAGCAACCTGATCAAGTTGAAGATGTCCCTGCTCATTGCAGAGACTTTGGAATAGATGACTTCTAAAGGTTCTTTCCAACCCAAACCAGTCTATGATTCCATGATTCTATTTCTCAGACATCCTTATGTCTGAGTGGTGCTTGGAAAATAGATGAAGTTTAACAAGATTACCTTTACATGAAATATTGATCCAATTGATGATGCATTTCACATTGGAAAACAGCTTCCTAACACTCCTACAGAGCAAATGGTCATATTTTGAAACTATATTTTGGTATCTACAGTTGCAATATTTACACCTCCGTGCATCACTTCTGTTTCCAGTGGAAAATAAAGATATATTTCTGAAAATCTTACCGATATTGAAATATCTTGAAAAGCTTGGTTTTTCTGGGGCAACAAACGTTATCCCTCTTTCCTCCACTACTCAATTAGCAACTTTTAATGCCAGTAGTTGACAAGGAACACAACCTTGGAAGCAGATAGCCTGCTTATTGTGCTGCTGCTTTCCTCCTAGTTAGGTTAATTTGGCCCAGATGTCTTTTCAAGAGCTCCTTTGAGAGGCACCTGTTCTCGTGTTCAAGCTGCAAGAGTTTTCTGAGAAAGAGAAAAGGCTGGGATAGGCTGAGAGTAGGGAGAGACTTAAGAAAAAAGGATAATTTTTAAAATTATGTTTAAATTCCTGTTTTCTATAGCCCCTTGTTGGGTTAAGAGAAGGGCTAAGATTCGTTGATGTTCCCTCAGTGATGTGCTCTTTCCTATGGTCACTTCCCCTTGCTATCTCAGAGTTCGCCAAAGAAAACATACTCTCATATAGTGGACAGCTGCATGGAAAATACTCATTTTTGTGGGTATAAATTCATAAGTGAGGAACAGCAAGATAGGTGGTGATAAAGCATGTATACAAGAGAAGATGTTTATGGAGGCAGTATGCTCAGATTACTTAAGACGAAAAGATTACTTGTAAGACAAAATTCAGATTGAGAAAAGGTGGTAGGCAAGGGAAAATGTGCCCCTGCATTACAGCATTCTCTCAATCCAAGCTGAGAACTGCAATAAATTAAGAACAAACCTTCCAAAAACCTTCATCAGACACCGAGCTGCATTTTTTAAATGATTGATAAACAATTACAAAGCTTCTGTCACACCTCTAGCACCATAATTCAATATGTGTGCCTAGCGTACTGTTTAAATCGCTGGCTCATGTCAGGAAAAATAAATGTCTTGATTCTCATATGGCACTGAGTCTTCCTCCATTGCTTCATTTCTACCTAGAGTATTCTCCCTCAGCTGTTTGAACACTGGCTAACAAGCCAAGGAAATTTCTCACTTACAAGGTAGAAAGGAATGGCTGGAAATCGCTGGGTGTGCGTTCTCGAGGGGCAACTTAATTGCTAATTCACAGGTGCCAAATGCCCCAAGGAAACCCTGGC
>NW_008239647.1:674181-682461 GCF_000691975.1 Corvus brachyrhynchos
AAAGAAACATGACATTTTGGGACTAATATTTAGTGCTCAACAGCAGCTGGCAAATTGCTCTCATCTGATTTGCCTGGCTGCTTCACGTTGGAAATCAATAGTAGATTGGAGATAATTCACTCCACCTATTGGGTGCAATATAAAAAAATCCCCACCATCACTGAAGTCAGAGATTTCATAAAACCCTCATTTGAATGTGGGTGCTATTTCAAAAGCCAAGTTACAGCCCAAACACTACATTTCTGTAATTCACATCTAGCTGCTAGCACGGCTAGATGCATCCACAGTCCTCCTGAATATTGTGAATGGAAAAGAGTAGGTTTCACAACCAAATTCTGCTCAAATAACCAAAGAAACTTTTTCTTCCACTCAGGAAGAAGAAAATCATACAGGGAAATTAAATTGTCCAAAGCTGATCTATCGAACACTTCATCAAGTTAAATGCCACTCTAAGCAAGAGGCTTGGAGTCAGGGCTGCAGTTCTTATCAGTCTCCAGCTACTTTGCTATTTGATTGATTCCTAGATACTTTGTGCCAAAATAGTCAGGATTTGAGATTTGTGTTCACCCTTAATGCCACAATTGTCTTGGATATTACAAGGGGAGGGCTACGTCTGATTTATCTTGATCTTAATGCACTCACTGTGAATTCAGTCAATGAGATTAAAGCCAGCCCTGCTTAGCCCTTATACCTGTCTTTCTTTTCTCTATAGAACAATTTTCCTGCAGAGGCATCAAACTTACAAAGGTCTAAAACTTAGATAACAGTAACTCAGTCAAGTTATTGGGGATGTCAGACCCATTCATTTCAGGGAGCTTCAAGAAATCCTTCAGATCTTAGGAAAGTGAAAATGGTGAAAGGCCACTGTGGTGACCAAAGATCAGGATGGACAGCAAGAAAATGAGATGGGGTGCTGAAAACTCTCAGTTAACTCAAGATTCAAACTGCACTTTTGTGGTGCAAAGATTTTATCGGTTGGAATAGTGTTATCTTGCGTTCTGTTTGCATTTCAATATAAAGTAGATGCAGACTGAGTGTTTTTCAGTGAGTCTGTATAGTAGGTCATTTGTCTGTTTCCTTCCTCTTGGAGCCTCATATTTTTTCAAAGATAAGTGTATTAAATCTTTCCTGAAAAAATCAAAAGAGATATGGAAGTTGGGAATAGATCAAAGGCTTAAATGAAGCAGGCTGTCTTTTTTTTTTCACGTTCAATTGCCACAAAATATACTGGATGTTGTTTGTGTCCTGACCTGTTATTAAACACATAGGATTGACACCTGCATTGGGTGAAATAATATGGATGTGCATTCAGTAAGTATAACTAACCAAACAAAAATGGCTAAATAAGCCATATGCTGCAGTAAAGAAGTCACCATAGTTCAGAGAAGTCTCCTACACATGCCATCAGCTGTTCATTCTGTTCTCTTGCAGTCTAGATTAAAATCAATTGAAAAGTAGCTTCAAAAGAACTTTTATCCTTTCACATGTTTTGATCAGTATTGATGTTCTGAGTCTTAACTCTGTTGTCGAAGCTCATTGATTGCAGTCCTTCAGCTGGGAAATAAGGCAACCTCTGAAACACTGAATCTGCTTTGTTAAGGCACTTACCTAATATTTTTATCTGCACATTTGCATTCTTCACAGTGCTGCTTTTTAGAGGTCTCTTCTGGGTCTGAGCACATCTTCAGAGTACAGCTTGTGTGCCTTTGTGTACTTTGTGCATATTTTGGTAGAAACAATTATAATGGATTTTCAAAATTAGTTTCAAATTATTTGTTTTCAGCATAAGAAACCATAAAATGGTTCTGTTCTGTTGGCTGAAAGAAGACAAAAACAAAGAATAACTGGAGTCTAAACTGGAAAACACACAGACTTGCAAGTACTTCCTATTTTTCAAGTGTAAGGAAAGGAAAAACATCTGGCAAGGTTGAAACAGATGAGAAAGGGTATCATCAAACTCAGTGAAGAGTCTCTAGATTCATTATCTTTTTACTATTTGTGTGTCACTAATGCATGTAAAATGGCACTGTAACTGCCTGTCTTTTTATCAGAGTCTAATAAATTATTCAGAGGTGAGACGAATGCAGAGAAGACTGCCTTCAAAAATGTTCAATATCTTTATGATGCTTTGGATTAAAAAAAAATGCAGAGAAGGAAGTATGTAATGTAAAGGAAGTTGAAGGAGCAGAAGGGGTTGTACTTCATGGAACAATTCATCAACTTCCAAAGACCCAGTCATAGACAGGCTCTGGAACTCTGGCATGAGTTGTATTCTTTTGGAGTTCATGTTGTTGAAGCTTGGCTGTGGATTTGATGGGTTTGCTCTGAAATTTCTGAAGCCTTCACTATCCCAATACATCAAATACTAGTGACAAAATTTTGCTTGTGTTCTGGAGTGGTAGTAGGGGAAGGTTTGACTCCAGCTTCTAAGCCTCTGGAAAACTGTGGATTTTGCTCTAGTGTTAATCTTCCCACTGTTATTGTGATAATAAATTAAGTAGCCCAGGCAGAAATCAGCTGCACACTCAATAACAGGTGACAGTCACAGCTCTAAAAAGACAGTGGCTTATTATTGAGATGATTCACAACAGCATATTCACACTTAGGTTATAAGCATTTTGACATGCACACCATCTGTTCCTGCATGCCTTGTCCACACTTGAGAAACTACTGTCATAATAAGAGTTTTAGGAATAATGGATGATTAAATGGGTTAAGAAAAACCTTTCAACAGTGTCAGTCAAAGCCATAAAGCCCCCCCAAAAAAGGCAGCTTTCAGGCCTCTTCATGCCTCAAAGATTTCAGGTTGGTACTCACAGTGGTTCTCTAATAATCCCACCTGTCAACATATTTGTTTCACTGGTTTTAGATCTCTGACAAGGTATCTTGTCTTAAACACAACTCTAAGAATGTTTTTAAAATTCAGCCAAGAAAGTAATTTTCATTTTTCAAGCCCCTTTGTCCCTTTCACAATTTCAGATCCTGAGGCCTTAGAGCTGCTAAAAAATCACAGGATTCAGTTGGGCAAGGGGAAGGTACCATAATATCCACCAGAGTCCAGTATCATTGAGTCTTACAGCATCGGGCAAGAACCACTACTGGTTGTTGTGTGTGTCTTCTAGAAATATCTCTCCAACAGATCTTGACAGTTTTAGACTTATAACTTAAATTCAACTGACATTTCCTAGGCAACTGTACTTTGGCAGCCCTGGAGTGCAAGCAAAAAACCCAAAACCACAAGCAAACAAAAAAATGCATTGAGGTAATGAAATTAATTTTTCTATTTTGTTTTTTTTGTTTTGTTTTGAGGAGAGTGACAAGCAGCAAACATGAAAACGTTCAATTTTTGAGATAACACCTGCTTGGAATTATGCCAGCCCTGATCAAATGGTCTACCTGTTACTTAAATGCATTCTCCTATCCCAGGAACAATACATTCCTTTTTTTTTTAATTTTTTTTTTTTTTTGCCTGTAGCGTGTGGCAATAAAAACAAATCAAATCATCTCACTGTATGCCAAATCCAAAGAATGAATTGGTTTTTGTAATACACTCATATATCCACACATATTAAAAAAAAAGGAAAATTGTTGGCCCCATGACTTTTAAAGCTCTAGAGCATTTATTTTGTTCATTAAGAAGGAGTCAGACTATAAAGGCATTCAAACTGTATTGTTAAAGAAATAAAAACAAACAGTTGCTAACTGATGCATCTGTAAATGAAATTATTAAATAGACTGATGGTTAGATGACATACAGATTTTCAAAGTCATGGTAAAATGAACTGGAAGCTCCCACCCACTGCGTAACCACACCTTCACTCGCAGTATAGGCATAGACTGAATTTCATATCCATACCTGTCAATATTCTAAGGTCTACAATTCCAACACTACACAAAGGCACTAGGTACAACAGAAAAGAGCTGATGGAAGATTCCCAATATTAACAAATTCTGGTAGAGAACTTGAGTAACCATCTGAGTTGAGGCAATTAACAAAATTGGGAAGGGGTCAGAAATGAAGATTCTGTGATCTTCCGTGCAGAGACTGCTCTAGCTGATACCAAAATCAGAAATCAGTTTCTTTGAATGTCAATTTCCCTTCCTGGATTAGCTCAGGAGTAGGGGAAATGTAAAATGTAACATAATCTCCTCCACCCAGTTGTGCCAATGAGTAAATTAGGATCAGCCTAGCTCAGGTGTGTTCAGACTGAGTATGGTAATTTTCAGCAGTCAGTATGTGTGGCACTGATACTTGGATATCAAGGAGCAAAGTGCCAAAAGGAAGCCTCTGGATAAGTCTCCAACCACAGTCAATCATGGCTGTGTCCAAAGCAACTTTCTCAGTTTCATTGGGTGCTTCTGCAAAAGCTTCCAGCCTGTGATGTGTTTTGCCTTTTCCAAGCAGCTGGTTCAGAAGGTAAAGGATTGTTACAGTAGATGGCTAAAAAGAATTGTCATTTTTTTTGTCCGTGTTAAAATGAGAAGAGATCAAAAGCAGTCATAGCACAAAGATAATTCCTTCAGTAACTACTTAATCCTGCAGTTTATTTCAATCTTCTCCACTTACTTATCCTAAAAATAAACCCTGCATTTTCTCTGAAAATTGTATTCTCAGCTTTGCTTATTCACTTTCCACTTGATCTAACCTCAGCTCTAACTTTGACTCCGGTCAAATATAATACTTAGTGCTTAGAAAGTGATTTTGGTTTGAAGTCTCAATCTGATTTGCAAACATTAACAAACTCAGTCCATTCTATTTCCAAAAGTCAAGTATTATTTTAGGACTTAAGAAAGTTACTTACAGAGCCTGGAAATGAAAACTGATGAAATCACTCCCAGGACAATTGATCTCTTAAACAAAAGAAAGCCTAGTTTTGAGGGGTTTTTTGTTTGGGTTGTTGGTTGGGTTTTCTAAAGGTATAAGACACATTGTGCTACAGAGGAACAAAACTGAGCTAAATCACTTCTGCTGTTCTTGTAACTGAAGTGAGGCTGCATACAAGTGCTAATCAGAAAATGTTCAGTAGTATTTCACTGGGAAAATGCTGTCTTGTCTGTTCTAGAATGTTTTGATTTTGACTTCATTCTTCCTCTAAAAGAATTTTGCAGTGATTTGATGAAAATATTAGGTATTTCATATTGATTTTCTCACTTGGTTCTCTGCTGTCTTTTTTTATTTTTAGAGAAAAGTGAACATATTTAGAATAGATGTTACCTCAGAAAAATCAATTATTAAGATTTAGTAGTCAGACATCTGGTTTTAATACAGACCTTCTAACGTTTCAGTATTAATCTGCTTGTGAATTCTTCACTTCAAAATTTGTAATTTATGCAAAGCGGGAAAATATCATGGCAGAATTGGCATGTCCTTTAAAATACAAATTCTACTTTAGTGAAGACCATGTACTCATTTCATTTCAAGAGTCTTCTAGTCAGGTCCTATAACAAGCTTGTATGTGCTATGTCTGTTTTGAATCTAAACACATTTACACGTTGTCTCCATTTCCAAACAGCGTCTGAATCGCTTTGGTGGCGTCCCTAACACAAAAGGAGTAGAGACAGGATGGGAAGTGATGGAAGACAAAAATTAAAGTGTACATTTTTTATATTCCAAGTTAATGAAACAACTGACTTGTCTGCTCCAGACCAAGTAAGGATTTCCCAATGATATGCACTGGATGGTATGTGATCTTGAGGGAGAACCACTACAGAATGTAGTTCACATACAGCTATGACGTTTCCATTGGCGTATGCTAAAACTCTCTTAGCTGCTATAAAGAAAAAGTTTGTTTCTATGTATTTTTAAACTTTCAGTTCATTTTCTTTCAAAATATGGATATAAACTTCTAATAGCATTAATTCTATAATAGAAATATTTCTATAGTTTCTGGATGACAGTGTTCGGTTTTATAGAGATTTGTCAAATGCACATGATTTTAGTAAAGTTAAAGTATGTGCAATGAACCAACAAGTCTAACCCTAGTTTAGAGGTGCCAAAAAAATATTGAAATGGGGTCCCATCTGGCAAAATGTTCAATCTCCAAAACTTTTCCTACCTTAAGTGGGAGTTATGTTGGTTCATTCTCTTATAATTCCTACAAAACTGAAATCTTGATTACTGTGTCAAAGACTGTGCCAAAA
This sequence comes from Corvus brachyrhynchos, assembly GCF_000691975.1. Classification (NCBI taxonomy): domain Eukaryota; kingdom Metazoa; phylum Chordata; class Aves; order Passeriformes; family Corvidae; genus Corvus; species Corvus brachyrhynchos. The sequence goes on from NW_008239647.1 coordinate 680,323, forward strand.
TACAAATTCTTAAAAAGAAGGGCGTTTACTTCGATTTCATATTGAATTATAATGGGTTGATTGGTACAGAAAAAGCATAGCAAGTTTGCTCAGTCAAAAATAAGCGAAGGAACATCAGGGCACACTTATTTAAAAAAGAAAATAGCTCAAGAATGTGACTAGAAAATATGAAAATAAACAGACATGTCAGCCAGTTGAGACATTTCTGGAAGCAAGTAGGTCAGACATCACCAAAACATATGGGAACAGTCTTAAGTGTGAGGTATTTATAATCAAAAGATGAGCTTCACAGTACCTCCCATGTTCACCAGGGATCACAGTGTGACTGGAACTGACACACTGATTTTTAACAGTTGCATGATGCAGAGTGCATCGAAATACAGCAGGTACAGATATGTGTGGGAAGACTGAATGCAAACCTAAATGGTGTGATTTTTTCACAAAGTGCTAAATACTCACAAATGTCCTGAGACTTGATAATGTTTAAAAACTTGGACCAGATAGTGAAGGCACCTGCTTTTACAGGCATAGGAGTGCATGCCAGTTCTCTAAAAATATCTCAAATACTTCTGCTGACATATTTGGAATAGAAAAAAATGCACGAGGTACTCCCTTGCAGATACCTAAAAAGATTTGAGTATGAGAGTAAGTCAGAGATTTTTTGCCCAGCTCCACTTTTTCTACAGTCAACCTTCCCAGGGTTAATTCCCTTTTACATCAATGACTTTAAAGTCAGAACAGCCTTTTCTCATTTAAATTTTTATTCACTTTGGAATCATTGAAAAGCTAATTTTTAAAGGTCATGGTTTATCAGATTAGCATCATGTGCACACAGTCAGACATGAGGTATCCATAGAGGTAGCAAAACTTAGGAAAGGTGAAGATTTCTATTTTAGTCTTGACCCTGACATGTCATTAATCCCAGTTAGAGACCAGCTAATGCTCAGGTAGAGAGGAGCAGAAGCAATAAAAGTGCACAGTCTTGACAGAATTTATGGCCCAATGTAAGACTCATTTTAGTGCTGAAACACTGTTTTTCCCAAATAAAGCAAAGTCTGAAAAAAAAAGCAAGCAAGCAAGCAAGAAGAATAAACCATGTTCATTTGCAGGTAGAAGACCACAAATAGAAGATTTGTATTCAGGGAGTAAAAAGGAATAGAAGAATTTCTAAACAATAAATAAGAAAACAACTTGACTATTTCCTTTTTGTGTTATCCTGTGACACTGAAATAGGCATATCCACTGAGCTCATCACCCTACAGGATGATTGGTAGCTTAAATGCCAATTTAGAATTTGAGAGCTTATACTGTCCATACAATTCCCTGTGCAAATTTTCAGCGCTGCTCATAGTGCCCGTTGATATTTTGCAGGTTTTGTTCAGATATTGGGGCAGTGACGTGGATATCTGAGGGTGTCTTCTGGGTGACCTCACTTCGGGAGCAATAAAGCATGGAATGGCAGCACACATTACCCACAGGTATGCCCAAGGTCTTTGGGAGCAGGTCACTAACACAGGCTGCAAGGAGAGGTGCTCCCCCTTGCAGGGTATAATGCTTTGGATGGTGGAGATAAACCACTGGTTTCTTTTTGCCTCCTGAGCTCTTGTGCACTCACAAAATGCTATTCCTTGGCCTGTCGACACTGTTAATAGTGTTTCCATATAATTAACAGAGGAAGATTACCTAAAGGTGAAAAATAGCTTTTCCATTCAAGATCATTTTTAAGACTTTGCTTCTTTCTCTATGGGATCTTAGTATTAGCTTTCTCAGAGGCAATCTTAAGCTGAGTGCTTTGAGAGATCTCCAGATAACTTCAGCCTCCAAAAGAAAAATTCCTTGGTATCAACACAGCATGAATAAAAGGTCTGGGGAAGAGGAGAAGCCCCATTAGAAGAGCTTGATTTTAATAAGAGGATGATGAAGTTAATTAAACTCAGTGTCCATGAGCAAAAAGAAGAAAAAAGAGCTTTGGGGTTTTTCCTTTAGTTTTGCTCCAGCTGTTCCTATCTCCAAGCCAAATACATGAGCCAAAATGATACAAGCTGGCAGCTTTTTTATAGCAAGGGGATCATCTATTAAATGGTTAGGTTGGTTTTGTTTTGCCATAATAAGATGGGGAGTATAGTTTCTAAGTTTTCA
>NW_008239647.1:682567-749022 GCF_000691975.1 Corvus brachyrhynchos
CAAAAGTTCTCACTGCTTTTTTAGCCCCTCTTCATTTTGCTGCCCATAAATTATACAATGAAATCCCTCTCCCTCAGAGCTACTCTCATGTCTGAGCTAGTTATCAGTTTCTTCTTTGCCTGTTCCAACTTTAAGCTTTCTAAGCACCTTGTGAGTTCTGTGCTTTCATTAATAAAGTGATTATGCTTTAAAAAAATTCACCTGTTTGTGTCCTAGAAAATAGACATTTGTGCATGCAAATTAGCTAATAATTGGCCAGGTTTTAAATAGATGCTAAGACCCAAAAATTAATGGGAACATAATAAATCTTTTACTATTTCACCTATCATTAATTCTTTCCAGGACACCCACTTTACAAAGATTCAGACCAGGTGCCTCAAAAGACAGGTACTGTCTGTATTCTGCACTAATCAGACTAGTGAGTTTGCACTTAGGCTCAAAGTCTCCCAGGCATCCTCAGTGACTGTCTGTTGTGATTGTCAGGAACTTGGCTTGTTTCTGAAATAAGTACTTTGGAGAATTATCTCATGCTTGGTATCATTCCTGTGGGTAGTGTTGTTGTTCTCAAGAATTGAATTTATTACCCAGTGTGCAACAAGACAATAATTACACACTCAAGAGTGACACTGATTATTTATTTCAGAGTTGTGCAGTCCTGGGTGCTTGGTGGTATTCCACAAATCAAGCATGCCAACTCTCAAAATTTTTACTATTTAGACACTTTAGGAATTAGTGCTCATTGGCTACAAATTACATAGATAGTTCTCTTATTAATTAGTATTCTCTCTTCTATTGGTTAATGATTCTCTCACTTCTCATGCTAATTAATCCACATGCTCAGTTTTTCCCTTCTTTTGGGTCAGGGGGTTTCTTGGACTGGTTGTCTGTGAGTGGGTAGTCACAATCTGCCCCTGCTGGAATTACCTTTTACCCAGTTGGAGCTGATTCCAGCACAATTGCTGAGTTTGCTTTATGAGTTTCTTTCTTATCTTGTGAGTTCTGCCAGATGTCCTTGCAACCTGTAAATTCTGCATTCTTTGTATCCACAATCAGTGGGCATCCTTCTTCCCAAGCTTTCTTTACCTCTCCCTAGGTCCCAGATCATTGAAGCACATCCAGGCCTAAACCTTAACAAGGCAATACTGCCAACAAGCAATTTGCTTTTCTAACACATGCACATCACTTAGAGCTTGTTAGCTGCTATCTGTTTCACAGATTAAATCTCTGTTCTTGTTGATTACACAAAGATCAAATGTTACAGAACATCCTTTCTTAAGAAAATTTTACATATCCCAATTTTTGCAACAGTGTGAACACGTCACAGATGCTTAGCTGACAGGTCAAGTAGCTGTACATTATCCCTTTAACTAAATCATGACACAAACTGGTTGGCATTGTTTGGAAGTTTTAAATTACTCTATATTTAACATCTGGTTCTCCAAAGACCTGAGAAATCCTCGAAAAGGCTGAATGTACTGAGACTTACTCAACAGAAAGAGAATTTATATATTTACTTTTGTCCTGCATGCTCTTGGCCCCATAAACTGATTTGATGCTAAAAGAGATTCCTCACATCAGTGGATTTCCTGCTGTTTGACTTCAAAATGCATAAGGTCAAAATAAATCAGGTCTGTGGTCTGCCTGCTGTCTCTTTCTCTTAATGAATATTCCTCTCCACCTATGCTTTGTTTGACCAAGACAGTTTCATCTCAAGTTGGAAATAACAGTCAACACCTCATTTTCCCCCATTTGCCTTTCCTGCTGATTCACCTCATTCTGACACACTGAAATCTGAGGAGTTTCTAGCGCGAAAACACTGAGTTGTAGCCTCTAACAACTGCTGGGGGAAATGCTGCAGCTGGACTCTACTTTCAGATACCAACCATCCAACCAGAAGCTGTACAACAAACAAATTAATTAATCAGGATCTCTAAGGTTTGAACAGCGAGGGACCTAATTCAGTCTTAACCAGGATCATTCCCCAGGTTAGTAACAGGCAAGAAGAAAACCAGGAATTCCGCTAAATTCTCTTCCTGTCCTAAGCTCCAGTAGAAGTCAACAAAATGGAAAATAAATCTCAGACTAAGAAGCTGGTTGGAGGAATCTAGAGGAATAAGTAGGTTCTAAAAGGGTGGCAACAGAGAAAGGTAACTTCTTGTACCCCCAGGTGTAAATAACTTAGGTAGCAGATTAGTTTGCAGTCTGACACAGGAGATCAAGGCATTTCTTAATGCCTCTTTAAAAATCAGAGTTGCTTATAGTTGAAAGAAATGAATGATGATATTGTGTAGGAAACTGAGAGATGACTTTAACCCCTATAAACTGCACTGGTATTCATTAGGGTTCTGGGAAAGGAATGACTAGTCATCATGACAAAATGGCAAAAGGTCTGTGCACTAAGTTCTTCAAACATCTGGAGTTCTAACAAAAGCTGCTGAAAAAAGGAAAAGTACTTCACACTGCTGAAACTATAAAAATAAATCAATCAAATCAACAACAAACCGGGCAGTATCCTGAGAGTGCCTAAACAATAAGTTTTGACCAAGTCGAAGTGCTGGAAGACAAGGGTCTAAATAAGGAAGGAGTTCTTTCCACACAATCTTCACTTTGAGATTTTCCACAAACCTCCTAGTTACCCTGTGGTTTTGTTTCCACTTCTGTAAGACCAAGAGATCAATGAGACATGGATTCTGGAAGGCTACATCTCTGAGAGGTAATGAAGAGAGTCTAAATAATAATACCTAATATCGGCAAAAGTGCAGCATTTCATCAAAAGCAAACTGACTTTCAGCCAAATCTTCACTTCACCTCACAAACTACAGAAATAAACATAAAGAGCATAAATAAACATAAATAACAATTAAAATCTGAGTTAGTTTTCTCTCATTCAGGACACTGCTGAAAACATGGCCAATTCTGGAAAAGGAAAGTAGAGAGGTTCTGGGTGCTTCTTAGAATTCCCTTTTTTTTTTTTTTTTTTAGAATGTTAATGGAAGTTTGAGGCAGACAGCACAATGTGATAAGGAATCCCATTGTCAGGAACGCACTGGCTTCCACATCAATATTTATAATATATTACTAAGCCTATACCCTTGCTGATTTCACATCAATGCTCAACCTTTTCAATGATAAATTAATCATCCAGCTTGAAGTACTGCAAAGTATTCCAGGCAGTTTATAAATAACTCCTTCCATCAGATTCTCAGATCATACAATATCATCAGGCCCAGTACAGTCATGCCAACATTGGCTTTGGTTTGTAACCCCTGCCTCAAGGAACAGAGTCAATTCCATGATACAGCAAAAGACTGATCAAAGAGATCGGGACAGAGGAAGCTATAAACAACCAGATTATAAATAAGTGGATTGGTTGCTTTCATGTTTCTGTCACAATTATTATTAATGATTCCTGAAACCTAACATTATGCCCATGGAGAGAATGTCACTCCATATCAATCTAATGCGCTACACAGCTAATATTGTTTGAGAACTAATCCAAAAGCAGAGAGGAAAACCCTCGTGACACAGCTTGCCGCTCTATGTTCTTATTTTGTCACCTGCATCAGAGAAATTGCAACCCTCCTTTTCCCCATATCCCCAGATTTATATAACCTTCTATCATAGTTTCAAATGTGCAGGGCTGCAAGACCAATTCATGATGCAAATCCATAATCACATTCATTTTTTGCAAGGTTGGCCTTGACCTATAACATATAAGGTAAATTCAGTTCACTGGAAGGAGGGAAGGAAGGAAGGAAGACAGTTTACGGTTACAGAGGACTGTATGTACAATGAGAAAGGAGGTACAGCTCTACTTTTTTCCATGGATTTCTTCCCTACCTTCAGCTGATGCAGCTGATGACAGTCACTGAAAACTGATGGCATCACCAGCATTTTTGAACATGTCCAAGTAAATAGTACTCAGTGATAAAATAAAAGTAATAACTAAGAGGAATGAAAGAGGCAGTTAATGCGTGCAATGAGGGAGCAGTGCTATCAACCTGAAAGCATTCAAGTTCCAGAGATGAAGAGGTAAACATGGAGTGGTTAAAACACTGACCCAGGAACAAGAGTAGGGCACAGGAACACAGAGTAGATTATAAGGATTCAGTATAAGATGTTCTTGCCTTCCTTTACTTGTCATTATCTCTTGTAGGATTGTCTTTCACTGTCTGTTCACATCAGAGAGCCCCAAGCACAATGGTGCTCCTCTTGTAGCCTCCTAACGCTTATATAAATGGGAAGAGGCTTCAAGTCTTGTAGATATCCAAATGAGAAATATATCAGCAAAAGTTATAAGAAAAACCTGTCCTGACATGAATGTCTCCTGGAGAAAGAAATTAAGATGTCACTTTAGTATCTTTCATCAATGCCGAATTCCCTTGCACTAAATTCATAACTTACAATGTGTTGTTTCAAGACAGTGTGAATAATGAGATGAAGATGTTAGATATAAATGGATGCCTAGTATTTATTTTTATCCTCAAAAAAACGTAATAATCATCTCTTTCAAAGATAAATTGGAATGACTGACCATCCATTGAGAAGACTGTAATTGATTCATGTAAAGAAAGATGTAGCGAGGGAAAGAATTCAACCCTGATGAAAGGAGGTAGAGCCTATCCTGCAAACATGGAACCAGCAGAAGAAACACAGGGTCAGACTATTTTTCAGATTACTCTGATGAAGCTTGTAACTCAACCCATAAATTTAAAAGATGCTGGACACCAATTATTTTGCTTTGATGAAGAAATTTGATTTTAAGAAGAAATTTTTTACTGAGAGTATGGTGAGACACAGGAACAGGTTGCCCAGAGAATTGGTAGATGCTCCATCTCTGGAATTGTTCAAGGCTGGGTTGGGTGGGGCTTTGAGCAACCCTAGTCAAAGGTGTCCCTGTCCATGGCAGGGAGTTTGGATCTTTATGATCTTCCAGGTCGCTTCCAACCCAAACCATTCTATGATCTTATATTGCTTTTGAAATGAAGCATCTAAGTGATAAAGATGTAAACTCCATGCACTGCTGGTTGCTGAAGGATTTAATCCATGTTTTAGTAGTATTCCCACACCCTCTCCCACATAACTAAGTTGGACTTTGCACAGTAAAATCAATGGACATTTCTATCCTCTAATACTGACTTTCTTCTTGGAGTGAAGTATTTGGAGATATACCTATGGTTGACATTTCACTTTACAAACCTTTTTTTCTTCTTTAAAAACAAGAGGTGTTTAAGTTTGTACTACTGGCCAAAGAAAAGGACAGGGCAAAACCACATAACAGAATACTTTATCTGGTCTGTCTATGAGTGTTGTCTCATAATCTTGATTTATAAAAATGTTGTAAAATCCATCAAAATCTTTGGAGTTCAATTAGACTCCTCTCTGCCATATGTGAAGAGTCTTTCTGGTTAATACTGTCCAATGGAAGGCATACTCCTTCTCCTCACTTCTCTGAGTGTTCGAGGGTTTTTTTTAATCCTTTGGCTAAATGTTATAGAGCTTTGTACCAGTGATGCCAAATGCCAGACTTTAAAAGCTCCAGAGCCAGCAGTGCAGAATGCACTGATTCAAGGCAGTTTCTTTTCAAATAATTATTAACTCTGAGCAAAAGTTAATAACAGGAATTGAAAGCTCTTTTTCATCTCTCCACCTCCCTATCTCTCACTATAATAACTGGCTGCATCAATTTCCAGGTACCATCTCTTGTATTTGACTAAACTATTATAAGATCTTTTAATCCTTTGGATATTTTAGCTCCCTCCCAAAGTTATTACAACATGCAAATACCAGACTGATTTTCCTGTTACACCACAACTTGCATTTCAGATCAGCTGTCTCCTGATCTCATGAGCTAATTAAAGGGTGTGAAATGAACAGATTATTTCCATTTATTATGAATTCCTATTCAATAATTCCTGACTGAGCTTGGGGTGACTGAAAACTGCTACAGCTTTGAAAGTTACCATGCTGTGTGCCATTTGAAGGTAAAGCCTCCAAGATCTTTCAAGGCAAAGTTTATAGGATTGAGCTGATTATATTTCATTAAAAAAATCCTTCATCCAGAACGTCCTCTGACAACACAGATGGGGAGACCTGCAGGAGCATCCTTACTGTCCTCCTGAACACACAAAGTATTATTTTTCCAAAATAAAGGTGTGAAAACAGAGGTCCTGAACCTATGATCTGGGAAATATTCCTGTATCCCATAGTTTAGATGTAAGCTGTCTAAGCCCGTTTGACATGTAATAGCAAACCCAGCAGTGAGTCATCAGCCAGTTTTGACAAAAAGCTCTAACCAGGATTGTATGGTTTGGAATAAGAAATAAAGGTCAGTGTTACTCCTGCTCCTCATATTTACATTAGAGTGTGTATGATACCTATACAGGGACAGCAAGGTCATCAATGAGATGCAAAATCTGGCATGAAAGGCATAAATCCTCACCATTTGACCCAACAGAGCAAATCTACTAGATGCACTAAGAGAAGGCTTTTCTGATTCACTAGGCCAGCCTCTGGAAAACAAAAAATCCCGTGCACTGAACCAAGAAAAAACCATGCAAGCTCTGCTGAGGCATTCACACTGGGCCCTGAACACACCCAGGTTTTGTGCCAAAGATTCAGATTTAATGTAGAATTAACCATGACTGCTCTGAGGGACAAAATTTGGATCTTCATGGTTCCTTCAATGTTTAGAAGCTTTAGGAAATATTTGCTCTTCCTGGTCAGAGAAACATCCCACAGAAACTGTACATTCTGCCTTTCACAAGGTAGAAGAGATGAGATTTTCAGAACTTACATGAAGAACAGCAGGTGCTCTGCTCCTACATCATCCCTCAGCATTTTTGCCATCCTAGGACTGCATCTATTCTAAATCACAGATCACTGTTTTGGCAGAAGTAATGGATTGTGCCAGAATGCAGAGTTCCCCTGGAACCCGTGGAGTCCATTTGCAGAGATGCCAATGAAGACACAGGAACAGGTAATTCGTGATCAACACAGGTGAGCCTCTGAGGATTTCTCTCCCCAAAACTCCAGTGTTGCCCACTTAATCAATTAAACAGAAAGAGCTAACATAGTGTCTTCTCTGAAGAAGTGAGAGAATGCAAAGCAGCTGCTACCTTCTTTCTCAAGCTGCACATCTGCTCTATTTAATCTGCTTGGAGAAACACACTTTACTCTCTTGGTGGGTCTTATGATCTTATCACACACTGAGCTATAGCACCCTGGGCTGTAACTTCCAAGTACTCCACAGGCAGGAACCCCTGCTTCAGCTATCAAACCCTTGTTTTTATTCCCATGGCACATATTTTTTGTTTGTAAAGTGAACACAAGATAAGATCTGACACTAATCCTACAAGTTAAGACTTGAATTTCATACTACATTTTGCCACTATTTTACCCTATGAGATTTATGCTCGTTCCTTAGCCCTTCTCATCACTACGCCTAAGTCAGCTTCTGTGTCACAAAGCTGACAGCAAGACTGCCCAGCACTCTAAGCCCACACAAAAAGACTATGAATAGCTAGGAAAATGACATTTTGAGTTCATTATATGTTGGTCAAAGCTATTTAGCTCCCACCATCTGTATCTATGACCAAGGACGGATTTAAACAGACATTAGCTGTTCTGTTTTCTAGTATAATTTAACTTATGACACATTAACATGTGCTTTACATGTGTGTGTCCCTTCCTTAGCATGAGTAATTCCATCAGTGACACAGAGAAAGTGAAGATGTCCACATGCAACTAACAACTTCTTATTTAAAAGTCACATGTGTCTGATATTTTAGGAAGCCAACTGATTTTGAATCCTTATTGTGGAAAAGATGTATCTGTGTTTATTTATCACTGCCATACATAATGTGTTGCTTTTTAGTCTGAATCTTATTTATGCAAGCATGAAAACAGAGACACATATAAAGGAAGATTAGAAGTTCACATTTTAAGTTATCTGAAGGTCTTATTACAACCAATAAGAAGCCGGAAAACTGATAACTAAGAGCTGACACTCCATGTGTCATGATCTGCCAGGTTTTATTTTGTGTGTGTGTGTACACGTGTATGGGAGTGTCACCTCTCGTTTCTGGGCTTCTTTAATGTTAGTTTTAAAATGGGACCCATATGCTGGAACAAAACTGAGAGACAAGAACATAAACACAAACTGACAGTGTCCTTATAAACAATAAAGGTAACACCAGCGGGCACCATTGGCTGTAATTTTCTTGACATGGTGCTGTGCATCTGTCTCCTGGGGTTACTTAACATGACCTTTTTAACCACAGTGCCAAAGGCTTTCTCTTGCACTTTCCCACTCTACTGGTATGATGCCACTGTGCCTCCACCTTACCCCACTCTGGGTAATGTGCCTATCTCAAAAACTGTGTTGCAGACCACAGGAAACCACAGAGGATTTTTTGGCACACTGTGAGATAGAGACAGCATGGAAAATTCTTTATTACTTCCAGCAAAAATCTCAACCCAAGGGGCTCAGAATGCTTCGCAAATACTCAGATACACAAAAAATTAAGCATCATAGGAGGCTCTAAAAATAAAGGGATCATTTTGTACAGGTCCACAGAGCTTCCATATTGATATAATTCCTCCCCCAAAAGAAGGCTATGGTCCACAGGGAAGATGGAGATCCTACCAGGGGTGAAGGAGCTGTGACAGCAGCAATAAACCCCTGCACTGCCTCCTCTGGCAAGAGGTCTTCCTTTCCAAGCAGTGTGAATGAGGGCTTACAAACACCATCCGTGGTAAAACAGACAGCGAACAATGAAGAAATTACTGCACAAGAATACCCTCAGTACCAAGGGTGATGCAGCCTCCTTGCACTGACCCTCTCTTTCATGCCTTTTTAAGTACTTAAAAGTCAGGCTGCCTGGAAATCTGTGCATAGGAAAAACTTAATTAAAGCATAGATTTCAGAGTGAATAAAGCAGAAGAGGATTAACAAACTTGAAGTGATTAAATGTCTCTGCTTATTCTTTCTTATTCTTTGCCCAGTCTGCTGATCTTTTTCTGATATTCTCAGGTTTAGAGTTGAAAACAAGGTGGGACTTAATTGTTCCACAAACGCTGTGCAGCAAAGAGCAGGCAAGGATTAATCTGCAAATTCAGCTTATGCTTTCCTTCTTCCTTTCCCTCCAAACACATGGATTCTAAATGCCATTTTGTTTCAATACAAAGTAATTTAATTTATTCTCTGTGGCCATCTCTAGGAGTCTTTCAGTCTTGCTTCTCTTTCACTTTTTGGTCTTCACTTGAATGGTGTGGATTTGAAATGTTATTCTCCAGATAATTTAGTTTACATGTTGTTTTCTGCCCATGTTCTAACCTGTAGATCTTTTTTATTATAAAGGAGATCTGACTGGCATTTATAATATTTTCCAATGCATTTTCACACATTAATTACAAAGTAAGGGATTTCTTTTCACTTTTTCTAGGCAGCACAGAAGCGGCCTTGGAATTAGATATGATGAATGACACACAGGGGTATGACTTCAGGAAGCCAAAGGTGCCAGTAACAAAGATACTGTTTTCAGATAATACTCCATCTATGTTTGTAAATATCTGTGTCTTCTTTCATTCTCCAAAAGCAGCATCCACCTTACAAAGGGCGCTGTGAATCTTTAAATGTGTTTATGTTCATTCATGTCAGCATTCTTCACAAAGTGTTTAAAATCTTTTCATCCTTCTCACAGCTTTTCAGAAGTCTGGCCCAGGATACCTGGAAATGATCAGTATTTTTTGGATCCTGAACCCCAGGGACTGTTTAATGCCATGGCAATTGTCTTACAGTCCATCTGATAGCCTTACTCATTCATTGTGCTATGGGAAGGAAGAAAGTAAGTACCTGAAGTCCTGCCAGAGGACCTAAGAAATCTATCTCTGGGTCTTAGGATGTTATAGTGGCATGAGCAACATCCAGAGAAAGAGATGCAGGTAATCTCTGTGAAGGGGGTATAGTCACTTTAGCAGCTACTTGATAAATATGGAGCTTGGGTGTAAAGGATGCATAAATGACTAATATATATAAACCTCTTCAAAACTGCAAAACTAGCTCTTCAGCACGGGTTTCCACTGTTACCTATAGGTAAATAACCAGCCACCCAAATAAATAAATAAATAAATAAACCAATACAAAAGAGACTTGCAGAATAAAATCTACTCTTGACTAAAAAGAAGGGGATAAATATACCTTTATGTGTGCTTTTCAGGATTGCAAAAGGTAATTGAAAAACAAATCTATAGAACTTCTAAATAATTTAAAGAGTGAAGTGGCTGAGTGATTTCAGTAATGTATTTTCAATTTCCCTTTCTCTGTTTGGGCATTATCTGTGAGGAAATCACTATTTTCTTGAGTATGTTGTTCATTTAAAATTACTGCTCCTTTATGTTCCTTGCATGTATCCCACATCATGTATTTGTTCTTGAGCTGAATGAATACCAGTGTTGGAAACAACACTGATCTCATTAATGTTTATTTAACTAATACGATCTTCAGAAATATTCCATCTTCTCAGCTACATATTTTTAAGAGGAAAACAATTCCAAATGGACTAGCTGATCAAACTCACTTGAAATATTATTTTATTTTACTGGAATTCACTTCTTTTTTCAGAGTTTTCAAAAGTATTTTTTATTGCACTAAAAGAAATAAGCAGTGCAACTTTTATTATTTCACAGGTGAAACTTTGATGTTAACTTATGACACTGAAATTGGCATCATTCAGTGATACTGAGTGCTTGTTAGTCTAACATATACTCTGTGCTGTAGTGTGTCCTATACTTAAAGACGGTTACAAGCAATGCCCATACAACTTTGTGAAGATCCCTGAAATCATCTCAGGTAGGTTACACAACCAGTCAGGGTGAATTATTGTTTCTTTACCCCCTCTCTAATCCAGGAATAGAAATGTGATTGCAGCAGGGTGGCTTATTTCTTTCAGTTCAACCCTTTTAGCATCCTCCTTGCTAACTGTGCCTTGTTGTTTCATCATTGTCTGTGGTACTTTTATACTGCATAAAGCTGGTCTGAGTGGTACTTTAGATCAAGTGGCCTCTCTATGCTGTGACAGAGCTGTGGCTGAGAATTCTCATTTGTGAAAATCTTTCAGAGTGTGTCCCTGTTCATACCTGAAACAAAAATAAATCCTTTCATAAATGAGTGGTTATTGTTAACTTTTTAAAAACAGAGCAGTTGCAGAAAAGTTTCTAGTTCCAAACAGAAAGCTTCAGGTCTGATGTGAGAAGAGTGGCCAAAATGTCCAGACATGGGTCACTTAGTAGTTAACACACTCTGATGAGGATGAGACCAGTTCCAGATCTTCTTTCAGATTAAAAGCAACACTAAATCTAGCTAATATTTGAAACTGAGTCCCTGGTATCTTATATTTTTAGCTGCCAGATGCAGAGCAGGAAATTCAGCTTTTAATTAGATTTATTTGATTGAAATTTATTCAAGAGAAAGCAGAATATGAGGCCAACCAGACCCTCTACTCAAGCAGAGTACCCAGGAACTACGGTATTGCAGTTTCCATTCCCTAATTAAGAAAGATATATGGCATTTTCTAAAGGGTTCTGGAGGAGTCACATGTTTGGGAGCTCTGTAAAGCACAGACAAAATCTACTTGTTGCTTTCAGAGTGATGGATCTGGATCAGACAGAATGAAAATTCATTATTTTCAGAGAAAATTTTCATTGCTCTTTTTTTTGCTTATTCTTTTTATGTCCTAAAACAGGGCAAAAGATCTTGTTATTTGGCTTCACAGTGGAAATGCAACTTCAGAAATAGCTGAGAAGGGAAGAAAACTTACACTGTAGGTCACTCTGTGGGTCTTCTTTTACTGAAAACAAAAGCAGAAAGCTCAAAAGGAATGTGTTTACCCTTTTGGCACTAGTATAATGTGTGCTTTGGGGCTAGAAGAACACTGTCTTCTTTCAGAGATCAGTTTTGAGTTCTGGTGTAAGACATCCAAATTACCAAAGGATGAATTAATGATTGGATTTTGGTTTTTTTGTTTTCTTCTGTTTTGTTTTTTCTCTTAAGTGAATAGTAATGTGGATGTGTTGAAAGCAAAATTCTACTTTCTCCTCATTGCTTTAATACTTCTCCCTCTGCTGGCCCTCTCTCAGCTTTCTTCTCTTTTATTCTGCGATCACCAGCCATTGAAAGAGCTGCTTTCTGTCTGGGGGCAACTGTTCAAAGCATCAACTTCTCTGCACAGCTGTGTGGTCAGAGCTGCAAGATGGTTCATAAATCCCCAAAGCAGATACAAGCTCTAGTACAAAGTTCTGTGAAAAATAGCATGTGGCAGAGCAGTCCCAGGAAGGTACAAATAGGACCCAGAGGATCTGCAGCATAGCAAGTTCAAGTAAGAAAGGTCATTCTGATTCAAGCAAGATGCATAAACCTCTCCCACAAAGCAAAAAGCCACGCTTTTGAGTCTCCTGGGGTTTCATGATTTGACTGGAGTTTCATGATGATTTGACTGGTGATGGTCAGAAATGTTTCAAAAAAATCGACTTCAGTCAGAAAAATGACAGTCCATTGAAAGTGAAGTGTACTGAAAGTGAAGTGTCCTGCAGAAATGTGCCAAGTTGAACAACTCTACCAGCAAAACTCACCAGCTCTCTGCCTCTCCTTCACTCATCCACCCAGCTGCTGAGATGCTCCCTGAAGGACTGCAGCACAGCTCAGATGTCCAGGGCTTTTAAACTTCTAGGATATCTGCCTCCCAGAACTGCTGCACACCTTTTATGCTCAGGAAATATGTTTTCATCAGCAGTGAGATGAGTTTATTGTACAGGGTTGCCAGTCTTGCTGCCACTGTGTTCAGAGCCCTGGGGATGGGCTCCTGGTCACCCTGCAAGCCACCATCCAGAACAAAGTACAAGGAACTCTGTGTTTCCATTCTTCAGCCTGGCTACTGGCCAGGCACTAGTTGCCTCACATGGCCCTGGCTATGTGACCACTGCAGCATGGGGAGATAATTACTCTGAAGGTAACAACAGTCATCCACCCCTGTAACTTCATGGCTGAGCACCATGAAGTTGGTCAGAAAAAAGCCCCACTTTGAGTCAGTAGGTTTCAAGAATTTGGAGAAGCAGATTTTTTTTTAGGAATATCAATTTACAGCATTTCTGAAATTGTGTACTCTGGAATTTCATTTTGACATACATCTTTAAATTTTGGTCTCTCTTTCTGAAGATGAAAATGTTTCAGATAATGCAAAATTTGTGAAGAACAGGAATGTAGTTTTCTGTCCTACTGTAGTATTTTTTTTCTAAAGGGATAACTCCATAGGTTGTAGAAATAATGAGTTACTTTGCTGCCCTATTGCTACATCCCAGCCCAGTGCCAGTTGCTAAGAGAATAAAGACTCCTACCAGCCTTAAAAGAATGAATGAATGCAAATAAATACTTTTTCTACAAACAGAGGACCTTGTTCTTTTCCCATTACATCAGTGAGATTGTCCTCAGCCATTGACTACGCAAGATGAAGACATGACTTGCATCCACACCCAGAGAAATACAATGGTGATAACAGGAATTTCAAGAAGGAAAAAGTGTTAGCTTTTACTCATAAAATCTATTCTCTACTTGAACAAGCCTCATGCAGAAAGTGTTAAAAATGGACAGAAAACATGGTCTTCAACCCTGACACAGATCACTTACCCTCCTTAAAACTGCATGCTTCATAGTAGCCTCTGCATCATACATCTTTCCAATGGGATGGCAAGACAAAGAGCAGTCCACTGTTCACAGGAAGTCTTTTAGAATTATTTGGGAAGTGTCTGAACTAAACCAAGCACATGGAGAGATTCTGGTTCCATTTCTGGCTATATTGCATTATTTTACTTTACTTTTGTAAGTACTAATCCTTGAGGAAAAGGCATACTGGTTCTACAACCATGCACTTATATCCCCACTGAATCTCCTTTCTTCCCCCACCAATAGTCAATCCCCAAAGCCTGAGTCATTCACTGTCTGAATTTCAGATTTAGGTTTCAGGACATGGAATAATGTGTGAGCCATTTACAAGTACTGAGGGAGTGCAGAGCAGGTATTGGTTATCTATTATGATTCTCTAACATTATGCTGGATTTAAATTATGGACAGAGAAATGAGCTTGGCTGAAATAAGATTTCTTGCTTTTCCTTTTATCTTTTTCTTAGCCAGCAAAGCTTTGCTCCCCAAATTACTTTGCACTAAGTTACTTTGCATTAGCTGTTTCCCCCACAGTCTTTCATTGCACTCAACTTGAGCACAGTCTCAATATTTTCAGGTTTAATTTGCAAATATACAGAGAGAAACTCTGCTGGGAAGAACTGCATTAGGCTAAAGATGCATAAAAAACCCAGATGAAAATAATCTGTCAAAAAACGCTTAAAACATCACTGACATTTTTGTCAACATTTTGAATTGCTGTCTCCAGAAAGGATTACATCTTTCCAGAAGATATGATTATTTTTTACCAGATAAACATCTGACATTTGGAGTAGCTAAATTTAAGTACACCATCTACACAGTATCTGTAGAGAGATTCTTTCTATCCCTGGAACCTCTTCAGACCTACAGTGTGGTTCTGAATGCCACAGCTTGGATGTCCACTCACCTAAAAACTCTCACCATCATTATTCACCATTTTAAAACTGATAGACAACATCTCTGCTTCATACCTAGGCACATTATTATTATTATTATTATTTTTCATTTTTATTTTTATTGTTATTATTACTATTTGAAACTTGGAACCTTCCCAATTTTGTCACTTGTGAGACATGTTAAAGGATATTGCAATAGTTATTCATTGATAACTACCATTCAAATGTTCAACAGAAACAAAGCCCATTATGGCAATGTGTAGGAAACACAGCCTCTGCCTATGAGTACAGTCTGAATGAGAGTGACAAACTGAATCAGAAACTTCAGTTGTGAATTCCATACATGAAAACATCTGTGGAATAAAGCAAGCAGCTCCTTCCCACAAACAGAATGCCAATATTTCACCAGCAATTCAGGGGGATATTTAAATAAAGTTTACATTGCCACAGAGCAGTAAACATGATGGTGAGATATGTATTAAGTGTATGGTCTTAATGCCAGCAGTTTCAATATTTATTTATTTTTCATAAGGTCACACAGTAGAACACCATTTAATTTCTTCTTCTACCTTGTCACTAGAAGTGAAGGTGTCCTAGTGGAATTGACCTGTTTGGTCAGGTGGCAAAATATTAATTAGTTTTCAGAAAATATTAATCCATTGAATTCTAAGCAAATGAACTTATAGCAGGGAGCTGAAAAAGCTCACTGTGGTATGCTTTGAATTAGCAAGCCATGTCTTTGGAAAACACCACAAAATAACGATTTCCTGGGTGCACTGTTCCATGTGTGCCCTGGTAGTTAAAAGCTTAAAACACAAGAATGAATCATAGGGAGAAAAGAATGAAATGTTACTGTTTTGTTGCGATTTCAGCAGAATCCACATTTGTACAGCTAATTTTAACCAAAATCTAATCCAACACTTTTCCTGAACTATTAGTCTCTGTCACAGTGATGTTTCTATTGACCATAGCTTAAAAGAAATTAATGCAAATCTGACTTAGATGAAGGGGCTACAAGGATGAAATGAATACAGAAAGAATAAAAGTTGATAACAATGAATGTAACTCAGATAGATACTAGCAATTACAGAAAAATGATAGGGGGAGGAAAAGGATATCAAGGGAATAATTTCTAGACGGAGAAATTTAGCAGATCAGAAAGAGCTTTTAACAACAAAAAGAACATGAATGTAGCCCTGGCTTATTCCTACCCAATAAAAGTAGGACCACTGATAAAAAGATGAAAGGGACATATAAGTTCAATAGATATTTCTCTATCCTCTGCTTGGAAAAAACAGATAATGTATTCTGTTCTCAGCACCTGGTGGTCCTTCAGTACCTTCCTTTCTCCCAGCAATGCAAGAGGATATAGAGAGCTACTACTACTAAATATATTTAAATCAGCACACCTATATAATTTTTATGCACAGGATTTGAAAATTAAGAAGTTTTCTCTTTGTTGATTTTTAATGAATCCTGGGAAACTGGCAGATTTAGAGAGGGTACTTAAACAAAATGACACATTTTGTTCATCAGAACTTACAAAACTTTAAAAGCTCATAAGCACAGTACATAAGATGTATTTCAATTTGATTTCAAAAGGTATGATATGACATTGAACTTTTGAAATCAAATTACTGCTATAAAATATCAAGGAGGCATCCACTACAGTAATTAAGAATTGGCTAACTTTCTTGTAGAAAACTGGGAGAGACGTTTAAGAAATAAATGGCGGCAAAGTCTTATGAAGTATTTAAGGTTAAGAAATTCTAAGGTTAAGAAATTACCATAGGGTTTTGCATGAAAACAGATGATCAAACAGGGAGTTAAAATTTCAAAACATCTGGGAAATAAACAATTAACTCTAGAAATCCACAAGGCCTCTTACAGACAGAAGATGAGGTGAAATAATCATAATATCCTTTCAGGTCTTGTAATTTATTTATCTATTAATTAGGCCCATGTAAGTGGGGATTTTATTGCTCCAAGGCACTGAGATGAAAGCTTAATTTACCTGGTCTGCATGGACTTACTGTACCAGCTGTACATGAAATTGCACTTTGAGTTTTAAATATATGTTAGTGACCCAGCAGTCAGGTCAGCAAAAGGCTGAAGTAATAAAACAGCTCTGATGCAGACACTTTTGCAGGTATGAGTCAGAATTTATGCCAGCTGAGCATCTGCCACTCAGTTCAAGCCTGTATTGGCCAGTATCTTCTGTTGTCATTAATATGACAGAGGTTGTAACATAATTAAGAATGGCTTCTGCAAGTCTGAAGTGCTCTCTAATGTTTGTCTAAGTCTTTTGGACCACGTCATAGCCCCAGTGTGGCTGCAGAAAGTAGTGATGGTCTTCAAAATGGCTATGTTCATTAAAACATCATCAGTTTAGCAGCAATGGCTCAAATATATATGATGGCACTGGGAATACATATTTAATCTAACCATTCAGTAAGAAGGGAAGAAACAAGGGGTAAGGTTTTTCTTCTGGAGGATAAAGAACACGGAGAATAATTCAACATTTGTTTCACTATTTCTTAAATAACTAGTTAGCATTTATATTACTATTTGTGACCATCTAATCTCCAAGGGCTACTCAGTCCTCTTTTTTTCATGCCAGAGTAAGAAATGGCTCCCACTGCTCCTTTAAACTAAGATTATTTTGATAAAAAAACCAAGCGATAGAAAATGTTCAGTCTCCCATTGTCTTGGCTGTGTCTGTTTTTCTCATTGAGTCTCTACAAAAGCTTTAAAAAAAGTCAGGTAAACAGTTAATAGGTGATAAAAATACACAATAGAGATTTCTCTTCTATACTTTCTCTTCTCCTTGACATTTTCTTCTTTTCTCTCTCCAAAAAATGAAATACAGACTAATTTACCTCATGAAATGCCATGTGATCGTTCATACTGCTAAATCTACTCAAGGCTGAAAGCAACCAAAAATAAAATCTTAATGACTGCTTTTCCTACCAAAAACATGTTTGTCTCGCTTTCAGATTGACACAGAGCTACAGGTAATGCTTGCCTGTCCATGGTGGTGATGTTAGCAAGGATGACCAGGTGGAGAGTGCCTGGATGGCAGGAACCTGGCTGTGCTTTTAAGTTTTCTTGCTTTGGAGAAGGAATCCAATCTACAGAGAAGATGGCTTTCAACAGTCCTTTTTCTGGGAAAAGTGGAGTAAAGTAGACTCAAGACTTGTCCGTCTTTGAGCTTTTCCCATTAGACCTCACCTCTGACCTGGGTTCTTTCTGGAAGAAAAGGTTAAGCCCCAACTTCTCTTCATGAGATTCCTAAGTCTTCAGTTTGTCCTTGGGGTGCAGAGGAAAGCTGCAAGTCACTTCCTTTTCCTCTTGAAGCAAAGCAGCTGGCTGTATCATTCCTGGCCCAGATCCATGTGTTTACAAGTAAAGTAAGGCAGTATCTCCTCCAGATGCAGCACCTCAAACTGAGCACAGACCTCCCATCAAACATTCACTGGTGCATACTGCGGCTATTGCTTCTTCTTCAGCTCATTTTATCTGAGAGGAGTTCACTCCATCACTGCCCCTTGCACAAGGATGAATTTGCCCTTGCACTCTAGTAAAATCATGGTTCGCTTTTCTGTGGTCCTTCTGCAAAGATTTATCATTCTACAGTTTACCCTTGTCCTGCAACTGTGATAAAATCAGATGAAAATAAAAAGGAAAATATTCCAATTGTATAGAACAGATTAAGAAGGTTTTAACCACAATCAGTTTGTTGAAGATAAACAGTATGTTAAAATGTATAGAATTTAGCCCACTTCTCATTTTTAGTCCTAGTTTCTATGTTTTAAATTCACAGACATATCTTAATTTGGTATTAAAAATTTATTTGAAGAATGTGAACACAAAATTTTGTTTTGAGGTTAACACTACTCTATTAAAAAAATAAAATTACTGACCAGATTTAAATTTTTCAAGTTTTCCAAATTGAAATAGAGAAGCACACAGTCCAGATTCTCCTTGGATAATCCTATGACTTTTCTTCCCTCTTGCATGTGGATTTATTATCCTGTGGAAGTGACTTTTATAGGATGGTAGTATTATTGCTTTGATTTAGATTCTTTGCAAATACCACAGTCTATTAAAAGCATCAGTTCATCAAAGTCCACAGTATTAATTTACCAGGAATATCCCCACAGGATTTTTAAAAATAATTTTGTATTATGAAATCATGCTTCAAACTGAGCTAACAGAAATCTAATTATAAATGGGAGCATAGTGCTAATTAAACCACCCACTCCAGCATTAAGGCCCACTTGGGGGTATTCACATTGGTAAATTGCCAATTTAAGCTAAATTGCAGGATATAATATCCAAGTATTTGCAAGCCCTACCTTTCTCCTACGTCCTCTCCTTTGGTCTGCTCCATAATAATAAAGCATAGAAGACAAGAAATCCAAGTAATTTTCAATCATTGAAATATTTTTCTGAGAATAACCATAGCTACTGGTGTACCAAGGGTCAATCTAAAATATGAAAGTTCCCAAGCCTGACTCCACATGGTTAAATGCAACCTGGCATGCTCCCTAACATGCCTCGCCTGCCCCAGATCATCTTGTCTGCCCCAAGACATACAAAAGAACTAAGGAAAGCAATCGTGTCCTAGTCCATGCTGAGACCTTTGTCATTTTCCAGCAGAGGGTCTCATTTCAGGAGAAAGGGGTCCTCAGCACTCAGTGGTCCCAGGCACAATACTGATGTGGCTCATGTAGCTTCTCAGCCTTGAGTCTTCAAGATAGAGGGTAGGATCTGCAGCAGAACAGCCATAGCAAACCTCTGGTCAATCCTGTTGGATCTACAGTCTCTGATAGCACAAAAGGCAAGTGCCACCCGGGCCAGGCGGCCTTGATCTTCTTTTCTGTCCTTTAGACTGAAGGTCTCCTAGGAAACAAGCAACTTGTGTATGATAAAATCACCTGCTCTGCTCTGATATTTTGTACGGAGGGAAAGCATAAAATGAATTCTCAGAGAATTCATTTTAATGAGAAGGGAGATGATTTGATTCCCAGTAAGCCAATACTCATCTGAGAGGTACCAAGAAAGTGACCTAACATACCCAAGGACTTGATTTCAAAGCAAGGATAGTGGTGCAAATCTTTTGCTCTGAGAAAGTTAACCAGGTCACAGATGCCTTACCTCTCTGACTAGACAGAGAGAAGGATGGATGGAGAAGAGTCATGGCAATCAGTCTTTAGTTGGTAGTGACAGCCTGAGTACTAGGAGAAAATAAGAATAAAAGGAGAAATCTTAATAGATTTTGTCTAGGGCTATATATGCATTATATCTCTTATCTTTCCAATACCTACTTATTGCACCAAATTTGGCTTCTTGGTAACTCCTTGGTGTTACTGTCAAACTCGGACAGGATTTTCATCTCTTCAGTGGACAGATCCATAGTCTGGGACCTTTTCGACCAGTTAGCAACGTTTCCTTCCAAAAACGCATGCTTTAAAAAGTTTGTTAGTGATGTATCAGTACACAGCACTGTGATTCCATACAATAACTTACCAAACAAATGGTGTTAAGCTTGTTTATGGTTTGGCTGACAAAACCCTGAAGACAGCCTAGGGAAGGAAGTAGCACTAGCACTTGCAGGTAGAAGTGTCCAACAAAGAGAGAGCAGTGGAACACTGCCTAATGAACCAGGGCTCTAAGCCAGCAAGGGGAAGGCTGTGACTGATTACTTGTCATTAAAACACCAAAGTGTTGACCAAAGCAAACATATTTCCTCAACAGGAAAAATAACCCCGTATAAGAAGAAGGAAATTTCTTCTATATATAATATTATTCTTTTATTTTCTATTAGGTGTGGTAGTCATCAATTGTTCCTATGTATTTGTACACCCTTTGTATCTCCTATACCATTCTATGTTATTAACTGCCATAATTCATATTAGATTTTTGTCTTCCACAGAAAAAATCCAATTTCTTCTTTGGGAAGTTATATTGTTTTGAAAGATGCTATGCTTTCACGTGCCTGCAATGAAAATCTTGGGTGGAGGCATGAAGTAAAAATAGGCATTAAGCAAAAATAGGGATGTCTGGACATATCTTAAAAAATTAGATTTGCTTGATGCTGAGACCCAGTTTCTCACTGTGAACTTTGACAGTCAAGACTGTAATTTGTTATCCTGAACATTTGCCCCAAGCTTTATCAGTGTCTTGGAGGAAGTGAGGGGGATAACAGTCATGGGATTTTTAAGTGACATAAGGTTGGTGGGAACAGTTTAAGAGAATGAGGGCAGGACTTCGATTCAGAGGGACATAGAGAGTCTGGAGGAATGGCCACACAGGAAATTCAGTAAGGACAAATGCAAAGTCTTGCAGCAGGGAAGGAAAGACACCTGTAGTGGTACAGGCTAGGGACTGACAGGCTGGGGATCAGCTCTGCTGATCAGGCTATTCAGACAGAGAATGAGCTGGGTAGGAGCCTGCAGTGTGCCTTGGCAGCAAAGAAGGCCAATAGGACCCTGGGCTGTATTAACAGCACAGCCAGGGGGTTGAGGATGCAATTTTTTTTCCTTACTTGTCAAAATATTGTATCTATGCTACTGCATCAAACTTTGGACCCCCAATACAGGACAGATACCAAGAAACTGAAGGAAGTTCACTGGGGCCACCAAGAGGTTCAGGAGTGGGAGTGGTCATCCTGTGGGGGCACTTGTTCAGTGTGCAGAAGAGAAGACTTTGTGGGCAGGTGGCAGCATCCCCCTATTACCTATGAGTAGGAGATATCATCATATATATATATAACTTTTCCACAGTGGTGGATGGTGAGAGGATGACAGACAATAGGTACAAATTTAAACACGGGAAATCCAAATTGGATGTAAGTAAACTTTTCCAAAATGAGGACAACCGACCAGAGAAGAGGTTATGCAATCTCACATTGATTGAAAAAACCCTGAGTAAACCAGCCTGATCTAATGGCTGACTTTCCTTGAAGCAGGAGGTTAGACTAAAGATCTCCTGAAGTTCCTTCTAACCTGAATTCCATGATAAACTCATTTTTTAAAGTTTCTGTCAGGAGACTTCATTCATTCCCAAGAAAACTGTGTTGAGGATGTTCCTTTTGCTGTTCCATTGAAACACATTCAAGACAGAAAACTTTGTAAATCTCTTCTCAAAGTGAAGTGGTGGGAAAAAGTTAGAAGTTACCAAGAAAGCTACCTGAAAATGTGCTTCTCTCTTTCCACTGATTTCATAGAAAGACTAGCATTAAGATTTACCTTGCCTACCTTTGGAAGTCTACAGTGTAGGTGTTCATTTCTGAGCTAGTCAGCCCATGTTCCCTTTATAGCAGAGTGTAGGAGTTAGCAGCTGCTTAGTTGAGTCCTGCCTTGGATGACTAGCCTAGACACAGAACTTTTAGGAGATTTAAATTAAACTAGATGAATCTCGTGACTAAAAACAGCTATCTAGTCTGTGTTTGTTTTTTGCACATTCCCTTCCCCCCAGAATGTGACCTGAGGGCAGTATTATATTATCATATGGTTCTCTGTAAAATCCTAATGTTTTGAACACAGGCAATATTATTTTAATCTTGGTTTGAGTCCATTATTCTTATTCTACAGTTGGAGGACTGCACCATCTGCAATAAAAAATACCCACAGACACATTTGTCTAGGGTCACTTCATCTCCAAATACCTGTCCTTATCCCTGTTGGTTTGAGTAAGTTTGATGTGACCTTACAGGAGTCCTTTACATCAGCCTGAAATATAGTTTCTACAACTTTTTATTAAAACAGGGCTTGACACATAATCCACACTCACACACTGATCACAAAACATTTCACAATTTAATGTCAGCAGGGAAGCTCTACTTGTCCCCATTTAACAACAGAAAAATTCTTACATTAGTTTTGATTGTGGCTTGAAGAAGGATTCAAATTGTCATGTTAATGCTCTTAAGTGAATTGACCCCACAAGCTTTTACTCAGCTGAGGGAGAACGTGCCTAGAATACTGGACAGTGATCCTGGGGACTAATAAATTTCCTAATAAAAAGCTAGAAATAAACTCTAGGAGGAGAACTGAATAATTATTAAATACCTTTTTTCTTTCAGGAAAAGAATGAATCTTGAGAAAGTTTCAGGGAAAAAGAAATGGGAAGTGAACAGCATGACTGATCCTACATGCAGATCATGCAGTGCAAGTGAAATGGTCACAACACACTGCATCTAGCATTTTCTGTCAGATCTCTGAGCTGGTTTCTCCTGTCATGCATCTGCATGAACAGCATGAGTCAGATCTTTGCCCTGATGCTTTTGGAACAAATGTGTCTCTGACCACACCACTGTGAAAAGACGAATCTTACAAAAAGGTAAAACATAGATTTGACTCATTAAATTACAGCCTGCTGAAGTCTTCCACTGAAGCTTGCTCAGAAAATGCTCAGAGAATTCTTGTGGCCCTCCTCTGGACTCTCTCCAACAGGTCCAGGTCTTTCCTGGGCTGCAAGATAATTGCTGTAAAAATTTTAAATAACAAAAAGAGGAAAAATTTAAACTTATTTCATACAAGGGATAAATGTTGTGTTGTGTAATGTTCCACTTATTGGTCCACATAACTACTCAAGAAGAACATCCTTTTATAGCTTAGATTCTAAGAGCTATAAAGAGTCCTTGTGCAAAACAGATGCACCAGACAAACATTTAAGCTAAAAGACTAAGACATGATCTGCAAGAAGACAATATGAATCTAAGAGATGCTTCTAAGAAATTATCAAATCATAAGCTCTGAAGAGCAAAACTGCTTAGATTTGGAAGTTCACGTGCTGAAACGAACCCTTAGTCTCCCATTGTATCATTATTTTTTATTAAACTAAAAATCTTGATTAAAATCATAAATGCTGGGGAACACTGCAAGGGAGTATGTGAAGCAAAAGTAAATTTACGTTTAGTAAGTATTCCTACAGAAAATATATCCCCAGGAGGACAGCCACGATACCAGCATCTCTGTGCATACAGTGACTACTGCATGAGCAGGAAATATTCTTGTGCAACGACCTAGGAACTCTGTGAACTCTGCACATAAAAATTCTGAATTAATCCATTCACTACCAAAAAAAAAAACCCACCAGAACCAAAAAAAACCCCAAACAAACAGACCAACTGCTCCCAACAACAAACAAGAGAATGGTGGAGGAAGGAATAAGGAAGAAAAAACTAAGTAACTGCAGGAGGAGTAGTTTTCTAGAGGAAAAAGGAAGAAAACCTGAATGAGGAAAATAGTCCTAATTTATTCAAACTTCACTGTTGAAAGCAAAGCGCATCAAGACAGAAAAATTAGGGTCTGAGAAAAAGTGCTTCAAAGGGTCAGAACAGGCTCTATTATTGTTGTTGCTCTTCCCTTTAAATGTGTGTATTACCATTTCATGTAAGAACACAGCCACCAACCATAATCCCCCGTGTTAGACACAGCACAAGAATAGAGCAAGAGAAGTGCCTGCTGCCCTGTGAATGCTGGGTTTAGTCCAGAGCTGGGGCCCCATGCACCCAGGCCTGAGTGTACGTCACATCTTCCACCCTCTCACTGCACCCATCCTTTCTCTGCTACTTTTATTTCCACAAAAAGCTGTTCTAGTGACAGGCATCCTTTTTGTAGCATGTTAACAAAATGTCTGTTCTGGGAAACTGATGAACATTAGTGTGCTGAGGCCATATGTTCTTTGGAATTCAGGTACTTCAAGCTGCAGGTATATGTTTAGGATTATTCCAAAGTTTCTTCATGCATACAAGACATCTAAGTCACCATCTGGACTTTTATTACTTCTTACAGTCTGCTCATAATATGATAAAAGAGAAACACACTTAACATGGGGGAAAAAGTCATATGAATTACCAGGAGAGTCAGAACTATGTACAGCACTAGGAACTACTCAACTTCTTTTGCAGACTAACTGTTTCAGCCTGATGTACAGTGCCAGTCAGCACAGTAACTGTGTACAACGGGGGTTTTGTTGTCCATTTTCATCAGTTAGTTCCTGGAAACTCAGACAATGCAGCAAGTAACTCTGTAACCTATTTCATGTTTAAAGGTGTTGTCTGTTTCACAGCTCCACATGTCTGATGGAGATTTCAAGTGAGTGTAAGTGCAATTTAAACCTCTTTAGAATACAAGGACTATCACATGTTCCTCAAGCCCTCAAGACCATGCCTATGTTAAACATTCCCCTGTTACATCTTTCCATCCCAGCACCACAGTTTAAAGACCTCCTGAGACAGAGGTTGTATCCCAGCCTTTGTGTTGAATAGCTGCCAAACTCTTTGAGGGCTTTCTGCAGTGTAAATTTTCCAAGCAATGTAAAAATAAAAAAATAAAAAAACCCAAACAAACCAAAACATGAGTAAGAATCACATCAGCCATCTTTCAAGCAATACAGGATGTCCAGAAACCTGCAAGGTGATGGTGAAGGATGCCTGGAGTCTGCTTGTAATCTGCAATGGAGACACAGCATAGTTGTAAAGGCATCTGCAGCTATTTACCAGGCTCTGGCAGGAGATGGTCTCACTTCCACTTCATCGTAGGCTGAAGGTGTGTCACAGACTCCTCCACAAATTCAGAACTCAGTCCCTGCGGAATTCCAGCAACTCAAAAAGGAGTGAGTTTCCATGTGCATATAGGGGTATCTTTCTTCCCTGCATAGCATGTACAATCTTTTTAATCAGAATTAACTGTATTAAGGCTGAGAGGGGACATTTTTTCAAGCTGCTGCAAATATACATTTACTAGTTGGCAGTCAGAAAAATATGTTGCTTAGAGATAATAGATGTAAAGAGTTTGTAGGAATGAGCTTGATACATAGATAGTGAACAGAGGCACACAGAAAGGAAAAGCATTCTCAAAGGATGTTTTGTGTTCTTTGGAAAACCCTCATCCATATACACTCTATTTTCCCAGTACAGCGTAGAAAGAAAATCACTAGATCGAGGACCTGAACATCTGTACTCTCATAAATCACACAGATTTCTATCTGTGGAATTAAGTGTTGTTGCTTTCAGGCTTAGTGAATGTTTAATGATTTATGCAAAGTGCAGTTTTTCCATACATGTGGAGACACACAGAAATGTTCATGTGTCTAAATGGACACAGAAAGAGATGAGCACAAAGTAATAGTCAGTAATCCATTCCTAATGGCCAGGATGTGAGTTTAGGAGCCTAATTTTAACCAAAGAGTTCTGTAATTTAAACACTTTGTAGGTAGGCACGGGACTTCAGTAGTACATCAATTAGGGATGTTTCTCTTACCCAGTCCAGCTGAAGATTACAAAGCCCCTTGGAATGGCAACTCCTTTCACTGTCCAAGAGCTCTGATTCCCTCAGATGAACACTACATCCAAAGAACACAAGAGATTTGGGTTGCGTTTTTGGGGGTTTTGGGATGGGGTTTTTTTGGGGTTTTGTTTGATTGGTTGAGATTTGGGTTTCAGCTTGTGTTTTTGGTTGCTTTGGTTTTGTTTTTTTTTTAATATAAGCACTCTGTTACAACATACATGTTCTTGACCCTTAAAAATGGCCAGTTTGTCTAAAAATCTGCTAAATGGAATATCCTCAGCCATAAGCAGCATTTACCACCAAACATTGCTATTATGTACTATTACCATACATGAAAACTTGTTTGCTAAACTGAATTGGAGCTTTGATTTGACAGGCTTTGGTTGGGGTGAGGGGAGTGGAGGGTGGTGAACAAATGACGGAATATGGAGAATGTAGAAGTTAATTTTTTTTCTGTTCTTGCAGATGTGTTTCTTCATCTAGTCATTACTTTTTGCATATGCATATGCATGTGTAATGTAGGTTTCATTGCTTATGTAAGCTTCTAGTCAATATACTTTAAAGGCTTCATGAAAAACATCATGATCTGAATTATTTATCACTACAGGAGCTTTTAAGGCACTTATCACCCTGATATCTGGATGCACTTTTTATAGTTTGTATTAAGTCATTAATAGCTAAAAAGAGAGAAGAAAAAAATGCACCATCCTGCTCTGCAGTACCCCAGAACCTTTGCAGCTGAAAGGCAAAGGGGGTGCTTTTGGTCAGCCAGATTGAAAAGCAGAAGCTTGTTGCTTCAGATCAGCCTACAAAAGTGCAATTACAGTCCTTGAGAACTCCCAAATATACTCTAAAGTATTTCTGATAGAAGCTAATTGCAGAGATAGATTTCTTTTCCAGAATACCCTCCCTCCTTATCTTAGAACCCTGGTCCTATAGATCTTACGAGTAAGACTTTATTATATGAGTAGATACGTAATCAGGATAACTGAATCCCATTCCTTGGCCATCAAATTGATGGGAATGGTAGAGCTTTCAATAGCTGTGTCTCTGTTCTTTTGAGACCTGCTGCCCAGCTCCAGGCTGTGACTGGAACACGTGGGTGCTATGGGTGGAATATGGAACAGGCTTTTTGCGTGATGTTATCTTCTAGTGTTGGGTTAAGAGCTATTTTAACTTTATTTCACCAGAATCTCAGCTAAGTTGAACTATTTTTCATCCACTCCAGGCTAAAAGGGAGCATAGAAGCAATTACTGCAGTAGTTGATACACAATAACCTGTTAGCTGTGTTACTTTGTTCATACATCTAAACTATTAGACAACCCTTAATACCAAGCAAGATACCTTGAGGTAATTCTCAACTACAATCAGTTAAAATCATAAGTGTCTTGCACGTCCATGCCTCTAAACCATAAGCAAGATTTTTTTTTTTTCTAAGTTTAGAGAAATCAGTGTTAAGGGGCAAGCAGAGAAGGGTTAAAATCACACATCAAATGGATGTGATCTCCTGTCCTATCTGATTCTAAATTTTGGCAACAGACTGCCAAAGCCACTGCTGAGCAGACTTTTATGTTTTTTAGAGCATCAGCAGTCAGACTGTTCAATACAGCACTTCCCCTGTATCTCTCTCATTCTGTATTCTGGATTTATTATTCACATCATGAAGCTTCCCTGGTAACATGCTGGACTTACTGCTGCTTCTGGTGCTGAATTTCACTCGTGTTTTTTTCTTTATTTTATTCTTTCTTGCTTTCTTGCTTTCTGTTTTTGGGGGTTTTTTTTCAACATGTTTCTTTAGAAAAAGAAGTTTTCACTAGTTTTATTTTGTAGGCAATCTTGTCAATCTGCTCATGATTCAGGAAATAAAACAGTACAGCAGAGCATAACCCCAGCTACACTGAATCAGCTGGTAAAAAATCACCCTTCTCATATTTTTTCAGAAAATCAATATGACCATAATGAACCATGACAAATCACTGGCCAATATTACAAACTTGCAAAAATATATAAGATTAGTCTACAGTGACAGTTCCTTACTATAACATCCAAGATTTTAGCAATCTCTAGTTTAGAAATTCCTGAGACAGAGATTGTACACGCATCCTTGAACTTTGTAGACTTCAGTGGACTTGTCTTCCATGAATATGTCTATTTTTTTCTGAAGCAACTTATAATTTGGGCCCCCACAACGAGTAGTATATTTTTCAGTTTCATTGTATGAAAAATACTCTCCTTTTAATTTCTTAATTTATAAACATCCACCTGATTTTTTCACTTCACACTACTTCCTCTACACTACTGGAGAATGTGTAGAGCTCTAACAAACCCCTCTTTGAACATCTGTTCTGCAAGCTGAAAACCCTACCGTGCTTAACCTTTCTCACACAGAAACCCCTAGTCCAGCTTCTGGTTTTGTACTACAACTCAGCAGATTTCCCATTGACTACACCTGGACTTGATACAGCATCTTTACCTCACTACCATCAAGGTTGGAGACCAAAATTTAGTTATTCCAAAATCCAAGAAACTTGACATGTGTTTTTAAGACAAATGTCTTAAACTTCATAATTTGCTGAGAAAGCCATGAAGGAGAAAAACACTAAATTTTTTATAACTTCCTGGCTAAGTGTCCCACATTCCACTGCAGCAGTGGGTTTGAATGAAAAAGAAAGAAATTTCTGTCAACAGTTCCAGATTTTATTTCTTGTGATAAAGTAGAAGAGTCCTTCTTTTTAATGTAGAAAGTTCAAAGGCATGCTTAAAATTTGCATGGAAATCTTTTCCAAAATTGCAGATGGAGATTCCATGAGAGCATAAACTAAAAGGAATAAAAGAAAAAACTCTTGCAGTCAGTGCTCTTCCACCACATTTTAGAGCCACAGCTGAAGTACTTGAGATGTAGTGAAACCAAAGTTACTTGGAAGACAATAATTACAATGAGGCAGAACACTGACATACCTCTCCAGCTCTGGGCCAGAGAAGGAGGAGCTGCCATACACATTGTTCTGCAAGGCTATCTGATCAAGAAGCAGAAATACTGAATCCTATGGTTTATAAACATAAAGTACCATGTTTGGTCAGCAGAGTTAAGATAAGTATTTTTGGAAAAAAAAAGCCCCATAAATCCAAGATCAAATGTTCAATAGTAATATAGAAAAGGTTAGTGTGAGATAAACACTATATCATCTGAAGCTTTGACATGAGGGCTGAAGATGTCATTTTTACCAGATTCAAGTTGTGCAAAATTAACATATTGGAGATGGAATAGGAGTACTTCAAAACTTGGAAACTTAGCATAATGCAGCAATCCAACAGTGAAAAGGCAAACTTTGAGGCTGAAGACCATTGCCAGATAAAGCTCTATCAGGTAGGAAGAGGAGGAAAACTGACACAAACCAAAGTGCAATTTCTTTCTTTTTCATTTAAAATTAGTACAGAATATTTTTCTATTCTAGGCAGCTTGGGCATTTATCCTGCTTCCTATCAAACCATGTAAAATCTTTTGCAATTGGCACCTGATGCGCTGATCCTTGGTGCTGAGTCTTCAGACAAAATTAAAAGCCAAAGAAATGTCACTCCATCAAAGATTCTTAAAATCTAAAAATTTGCATTTCCCTTCCAAAAGTAATATCTCAGTCTAACCAGAGGAGCTGTTGAAGGGTGGTACCTTTAACACCTCTGATGCCTGTGTTGAGGGTATCCAGGTGCAACAAAAATGCTGACGGAGACTTAGAAATAATTTTTAAGCATGCACTTAGAAGAAAAACCTTAATTGCTCACCAAATAAAAGGTAACTATTTCTGAAGAAACCTCACCTTGAGAACATGGAGACAATCCAAGTCTGAAAAGCTTTTACCCATAAAAGCCAAGTCAGACAATGCAAGGGATACTCATTTCCTGCTTCTCATTACGAGCTGTCAGTTCTCACTTAGCACAAAACAGCAAACTGTTGCATGGATATGCAAATGGCAGGGTTTATGCTGGGTTTTGGCTAAAGTTTAATCCATAGAGGAATCAATACTCTGATCCATTTTGCAATAAAGTCTAGTTAGTAATTAGTGAGTCGTTACCAAATTGTTAAAACATAAAATACAGGAAGTTTGTGAATATTGGAAACAAGGGAAATCAGAAAGGAAAACAGAGAAGTCCTTCAAAAGCATCATCTTTGTCATGAGACTTTAAGCAATAGAATTAACCCAAACCATGGAGAATGTAACCAGTGGAAGAATAATGTAAATAGCAAAAACAAAGCAGTACGTTTGTGCATAACTAGGAAAATATCTGCACAAAAGGAGAAATTATGAGTCAGGAGAAAAGCTGTAAGAACTGAGAGGTGGGACAGGCCTGACAACGATACTGCACATCATTGCTTTAGCCAGAAATCCATCTGTCCCTCATTTCTGATGACAGCCCCAACTTCTGAGTCATGGATGAATCCTGTCCCCACACTCAGTGATATTTCTAAAATTATATTTTGTTATTGAAATATTTTTTATCTCAAGTAGGAGTTAAGGAATTGATACAGAATTTAACAAGTGAACCATATGGTTTGTACTGTGCAAAAAGTCAAGTCAGATGGACTTAGCAACAATCCCTTCCAGCTTTAATATCCCTTAGTCTGTATAGATCAGCTTCTCCAGCCGTTCTGTCTTAAAATAGGCAAGTGAAGTCAATTTTATGTGGTGGCCGTGATCCCGGTTCAGTCTCCTGATGTACTGATTTTAAAAACCACAAGTTATGCGGTCTTGCAGAATTGAGGAGTATTATCCCTTTGTTGTATGAACCCTGAATCTTAAAAGAACTTATGTAAAGTACACCTGCAGATTCAGACTTTACACTGAGTGCTTAGGTTTCTCAAATTGTCTTTACACTTCTTTGGGCATGGGTAGGAAAGATCAGAAGATTTTCACCTCCCTGAATCCTGTAGGTGTCAGGGCTGTCCATTCTTCAACTCCTTTCTGTTGATGCTATTAACAGCTTAAAAATGGTACTTCAATCTGTTTAGGTAAATCATAAACACAGGGAAGTTTAAATCACAAATATTTCTAATGGTAAATAAAAATTTCCAGAGGGAAAAAGGTAACTTCAAACTTAGTTTACATGGGGCAAATGATCCTGCACTACATCTCTGGTCTTAAGGGAAAGCAGCAGGAAAGGGTTTTGAAGGACAAAATTGCATCTCTGGTTAGCATCTGTTTGTATTTGATCTAGACAGTATAAGCCAGGCTTGTGTATTTAAACAATAAAGCCAGGATGTTCAGAAGAGGACAACAGCATTATAAAGCAGTTGTATCAGCACTTCATGTTTTCACAGAATTGGGGAAGGGGGGATGGGGGTGGAAGGGGCACAGGTAAAAACATTTGAGGATATTAGATTTAATGCTTTCCATGAGCAAGCTTATACAGACATTCCTCTGTAGTATTTCCCAGCAGCTGACATGTTTTCCATTAAACCTATTAACCTCTCCTTAATGATTTGATAGTGCAAATATTCATGGATCTGATAAAGGTATATATAGACTGTTGTCTTTTAGCTGTATTATTTCTTTCTGAGGCCATATAAATGTAGCTCCCTGTGTCTCATCCCTCAATCCTTGAACCATATTTATGGGCTGGGGGTTTTGTTATTGTTTTTATCCTACTAGTAATTCCCTGCTTAACTCATTTTTTTACTTCTTTCTGCACTTCTTTCTTCCTGACAAGCCACTTAAATCTCAGGCTCTCGAATCACGATTCAGTTTGACCACTCAGATGTACCTGTCCCCCTGAGCCCAAACCCACTGTGATCCTCACAAAAGCTGAGAGTTGATCTTTCTTGACCACTTAATCATCACCTTCGTTGCTGAAACTGACCACAGAGGTGACAATTAGCATGAATTGCAGTGGAGACCTGATTGGAAAAAAAGAGTATCTAGAATATTACTGAGTCCCCTACAGTTCTGTGGCTCACATGCATGAACACACAGACACAGGGATGGCTTCAGTAATATTAAGCTGACGGCAAGGAGTTGAGAAGGGTCCCTGCACAGCGTTCCACAGAAAGCAGTTTATTGCTACAACTTGTGAAGGGTTCTAGAGGCAAATGACCCCGAGCGTGTGACAGCTCAGGCTTAAGTACAGGGGGTGGCTAACACCAGGAGCCAACCGGGGAAACAGCACTGGGGTACATTGCCATAACTGAACATGGCATTCTGGGGAGAAGCTTCTTTCCCTCACCATAACCGGTAAGTCTTTGGCACCAGAGACTGTCTTACCAAGAGCTCTCTCTGTCTCTTGTACCACAGGTCACTCGGCCACCACACTAGAAGATCTGAGAAGAAATTTTCAATCAACATTATTTGGCAACCAAAAAAAGCAGTATTGAGAAAACTGCAGTGTGTGTAGCTGATGAGAGCAAACACATGTGCAAGACATACATTCTCCTCCCACTCTAGAAAATATCTTCATCACTACAGCACCAAAAGGAAATACAATTTAATGAAAGACACACTTGAGTCATTGCAACAAAGTGTTCGGATTTAGAAATGTTGAGGATTCTTGTTCCTAGAGAGAGCTGAAAATAAAACACTAGGCTACATCTGAATTAAAAATGCAATGAAGTTTTGGTCATGTGGAAAAGTTGAGTATTTCACTTTTATAAATTCAGTAACACAAGAAATGCAGGAATTTAGTACAGGACTGAAGCCCTGATTTTTGCTTGGAGCTCTCTTGCCTTGACTAAGTGCCTCCCAGAAACTCATTTCACGGAATAATTGCACAGGCATTAGATCTGAATTTCAGCACTCCACTGGCCTAAACTGAGAATCTACGATGGAGACCCATTTTGAAAATTTGCTTTTGTGGCAAATTGGAAGCTTGGTAGCTCTTGGAAGATGCTCTGGAGTTTTGATTAATACAGGGAAACTATCTTATCAAAAAATGACACACAATGCATTAAAGGCCATAACTTCTTGTAGAAGAACATTTTAAAGGAAACTAAAGTGAATCTATGAAATCTGCTGTACTGTGAAAACCTGTGAAACCTAAGATTTTATAATCACTGAAGAAGGAACTGGATATTTACATAGATGATAAGGACATTTGTATGCTGACTTGATAACCTACATAAATTAAGAGACACAGAAACCTTTATGTCTTTATTACTGGTTCTGAATAGGGATGGTGCTGTTCTGGCAGATGTGTTGTTTATAAACGCCCATCCTTCAGACACTTATGTTACTCATTGCAGAATCCCGTTAGAGAACAGATAGCAGTGTTAAATGGACTGCCAAAATGGTCAGGCCATGGTCATCCTCCACGCAGAGAGATCTGGCTGGCATGCCTCTCATTGGGTATGTGGGGATTTTCCTAACGGGTAGCTTTGGTCTCTCTGTAGATTTACCTAATAAATGACTGTTAGGTAATGAGGTCTGTTTATGAACACCAGACTCTGTAATGTCAGGTAGCAGAGAGTGGCTAGAAAGATTGTCATGCTTTCCTGGAAATTTCTCACATCCACGGCTGCCCTCTTCTCTTCCTGGTACCAAATGGGACATTAAAGAAAAGACATCTAGAAACCATCTATGATGGAGACAGATAAGTCACTTCAATTAAGGCATGCTGACTTGCAATATGCCTCTCTGCACTGCAGCATGGGTCCACCCTGCTGCAGAGAGTAGATTCACAAGCTTTCTCCTGGCTGACTCCTCCGGTTAATCCAGAAATCTACTCTTGTCTACTCAACAAGTGGTTTAAAACTTCCAGGGGGATCAGTGCAACTAACCCACCAGAAGCTACTTCCTAGAGGTTTACTCTGCAGAGCCCTACATCTCTCTGGCAGTGACTTTCTGGAAGGATTGCTGTGTAATTATCACTGTCAGGAAAACTGTTGTGAGTGCAGTCTCTAAACACTAGAGTAAAGCCCCTCGTATGCATCACTTTGGCACAGGACTCACTTTTGTGAAGTTCTCAAAAAGGCAAAAAAGGAGTAGCCAATATTTCTGCTCATCTATTGGCAATGATATTATGAGCGCAGCACAGAGTTAAGACATTCAGTAGACTGCAGTTTTAGGCCCCAAGATGTGTGCTTGGAGGATCTGCTGAATCCACAATTCACCAGACAGAAGATATTTCTGGTGCTCGGACTAAATATTCTTTATCAAGATGTTTCCTGGGTACCACCCAAACAGCGCCTTTCCTTTTTGTCTACTGCATGCTGCCGCCTGCAGATCTGCTTTGCAGCATTATCTCAGGGGAGGTAGAGGGAGCAAGAAAGGAAAGATGAGGTAAAATTAATTTAGTCTCAGGCAGGATCAGCACATACTACACATTGTATAGTGGGCTCATTTCTCCACAGAACTGCTCAGACACCATTGTGAAGGAAGAAGTGAGGTCATACATATTAGGATACATAGACAGAGATGAGAACATCCATTTAGCCCATGCAAAATGGATGGGCTAACTTACAATGCCTGAGTTCTAAAGCTCTGTATCATCTACTGACATTCTGGGGAAAAAAAAAAAAAGGCCAAACATACCTAAAGACCACTGTCCATACCAGAAGCTCTTATTAAATCCATTTAGAAAACAGCCTGTACCATTTTCAGTGACTCGCATTGCAACAGGAACGAGGCTGTAGCAGGAACTGCCAAGATAGATTTAGGCTGTAACAAAGTGAAATTGACTGTTTTCACGATATTTAAAGTACATAGCAAACCATCATAAATCCTGCTCTCTGTGTATATATATATTGTCATGCAAGGCACCAGCAGCCCATATTTTAAATAGCTCCAAAATTGGCCTATTTGTAATGTTTTTTATTTATTGACTGTATCACAGATTTATTTATTTTTTTGTTACCATGTAGGTAGGAAGTAATGCTGCTCAGTCCACAAGGGGCCTGGAACTTAGAGGAGTTCTGTGGCAGAGTGGGTATGTGTAAACACTGGGAGTCCTTAAAGATACAGGGTCTGGTGCAGAGGGTTTATGTAAAACCAAACCTGCCACAGAGAAACAAGAAGTGTTTAGTGAGATTGTTTATAACTCCATCTCTCATCTCTGTCAGAAAAGCAGATTAAAAGGGAATTAAAAATTGAGGTTCAAGATGGACGATAGCTAGGGGAAGAAAAAAAGGGTGGAAGAAATCTGACCAATTAAAAATTAACCTGCATGCTGGAAAATAATTTTCCCTATAAACCATAATTGCAGTTTCCCTTGTTTCTCTAGTAAATGAACTGTAAATATTTAACCAGAGTACTGGCATCACAGTGCCTGCAGCATGTGCTGTCCCCTCCCCAGGAGAGGCAGAACAAATGTTGCAGACCTAAAGCAGCCCTGCTGCTCTCTGCTCCACGGGGCTGCTTGGCTCTGCAGTGCACCCACCTCTTCCATTCATGGCAGCTCTGCTGTCCCCAGGCAGCTGCAGGGGGTGGTTCCAATGCCACACAGATGAGCCAGGAGGTACCAGGTGTTTCTGTTGGTGCACTTTATATCAGATATCAGCAAAAGCCAGTGGGACATCAGCCCTTCACAAAGAGTGCCGTGGTCTGCTACAGCCAGGTAAAGTCATGAATCTCCTGCATGTTGCAAGGCTAATAAAATCCAACAGATTTTTCATGGACACAAAAATGGGAATGAGATCATTGATGAGCAATAACCCATTATTTTCTCAAAGAATTTAACACCAAGAAGTCTTGCTAAAGTCAATGTTAGGAATAGCCATGTGATGCATTTAGGAAACCAGACCATAAACCAGGTAACAGCCAGGCTCCCTCCAGAGACAGCGTGGCTCCTTGGGATATACTCAGTAACACTCTGTCCAGTCTGCTTTTTCAGAGGGCATTTGTAACAGAGCCTCCATCACAGCCCTTGGTACCTATCACATAACCTAACAGCTCTCTTTCCTTGCTGTTCTGCTAAAGTGTTCCCTCTTAATATATTTATCCTCATTCTACTCTCTTGTCCTCACTTTAAAGTCACTTTGTGAGACTATTTGGGGCCTGCACTTCTAGATACTCCAAGACTGTTTTTCCTACACTTGTTTAAAGATTAGTTGTTTCCCTTTTGTAGGAAAGAGAGGCAGCAATGCTCTCTCCTTTGTGCCTTTTGCATAGAGAAGGGATCATGGCTGTGCTGTGCTTGGCTAAGGAACAGGCATGGATAAGATGCTTTATGCAGGTATGTTACTGTGGACATTAAACGTGCATAAGAGCAGTGCCTACTCCAACCTTTTTCCAGATAAGGAGTCCTGCTCAGTTATTCCCAACCAAGATAAAAGCTTGGACTCTGTCCTCATATTTACTGATATCAGACTTACCAAGGCATCCTTAAGGAAGCATAGATGTGTGTAAAATGTGCAGCTGAGAAAGGCTTCTGCCTGACCAGACCTCAATCAGGGAACACAGTGCAACACACTCTGGGATGAGCTAAATGCCAATGGCTGAAGCCTAAGTGAAGCCTCTAAAAAGAAAATCAGATCACAGGATGACAGCTTACTCTGATCCCAGCATTGCCTCACATTGGAGCAGAAGCCCAAACCTTCTGGGGCACAGAAAGCCACACAGGGTAACTATTATGGCTCATTCTGGTATTAATACCTATGAGCGTCTAAGGATTCATCTTCTTCTCTGAAAATGAAAATCTATAAATATTGACCACTCATTTCACAAGGAAAGAGCTATAATAAAAAACCAAACTTTTCCTTCCTAGTGGTAAAGAGTATAAAACCAAATTTGCCTCTCTTTTGCTTCTAGTAGCTTTGCTTTTTGATGCAGGAGGAACACTCTGTCTCTGAAATAACCCCCCATTTTGCTTTTGCTCTTATAAAATGAGGTGTCCGTAGTCAAATGAAATCCCAAAGAAGGAAGACCTCACTTAACAGGGTCTCTGCTCATCAGAGCCATTAGATAGTCTATGAGGTCCTCCACAAGCAGCAACAGGCTTTACAAAGTGGTTTATTTGAGAATGGCAGTATGATTTTCTGCAGTGCCATGTGGGTGAAGGGGGCAGGAAAAAGGTGACTCTTTATTTGATTTTCTTGGTTAGAACTGCTGAGATTTTACTGCAGTGATTCTAATCAGCAGTAATCCTTTAGATAAAAGGTAGCAGGAGTTTGGGACTTTAGACTATTTGTGGCTCTTGCTGATTGTTCCTCTTACAGAACAGTGTCTTCTATAGGGTGCTGATATTTGAGCATAAAGTTACTCTGCCTTTAGCTCTCTTAAACTTCTGTGGGAGGCAAGTAATTTAGAAAGAAAGAAAACAAACAAAAAAAAAGGGCAGATCAGTAGAGCTGGGGGGAAAAGTGGGGAGGGTTGAGAGGAAGGGTTGTGAACAGTTAGGTCTAAATCCCCGAGTGAGTGTGAGGAAATGAGCAGGTCCAAAGAGGAGCAAAGTCAGTGAATGGTCTAGAAAACAGGATTTATGAGAAATAGCTGAGAGAACTGGGGTGGTTTAGTCTGGAGATAAGAAGGTTCAGGCGACACCTTGTCACAGTCTACAACTACCTGAGAGGTGGTCTTGGCAGTGTTAAGTTTGTGGTTAGACTCAATAATCTTGAGGGTCTCTTCCAACCGAAACAATTCTATGAAATAGAGTTTATCCAGTCTCTGTACATTACAAGTTTAAGGCCTCAGCTTATCCAGATTTTCAGTGCATTCCTACTCAAAATGACGAATGAAGAATTCTTTAGGAAATAGATAATATCTGTGCACTCAAAGCAACTTCTAAATTAGCTAATCACTCTCTGAGAAGATAAATTCCAATGTAACACTTCTCAAAGAGACAGTACATTCTGACAGAAAAACCACACTCTTCAGGTCACTAAGCTGCTTTCACCCTCACAAAGGTCTGACTTTGAGAGGAATCCAGGCGGGTGGAAGCCTAATGTATAAACTCACAATATAAGCCTGATTACAGTGATTATACAATGTTGTACCTAGCTGATTTTCTTCTCTTTTAGCTAATTCTGAAAACCACTTGGGATTTGTTGTTGAAGTTTCCTAGAAAAGTGAGGTGTTACAAGCTCCTGAAGCTGCAGCCTGGAGCAAATGCATTCTAATATCAGAAAAAAAGGCAGAGGAGGAGAGGTGGTGCCTTAATGCTTGGCACACATAAGCCTATTTCAACATTCTTGTTTGAAATAGGAGAAAAAGTTTCTTCCTATAATATGATTATTGCTTTTGTAGAAATGAGGAACAACTGTTCTGTTAAGAACAGTTTTACCTATTTTATCAGAAGAATTTTGTGTAGTAAAGATCCCCCAAGCTGTTCCACAGAGCTCTTCAGAGAACTCAGAGAATAAAATGAGTCAGTCTTTTGCAGGACTACTAATTTCGTGGGGTCATGTAGCACTCAAAGCAAAAGGAGTCCTGAGAGTTTTGCTGGTTTTCCACCTCTAGTATTAATTTGCTGGGTATCTTTGGGCAGCAGAATTGATCACTGCAAGGCCCACTTTTACAAAAATGGGTCACTCAATGTTCTCTTACTATGTGAAAACTGCTGAAAAGGGTTGGGTAGAAGCACCTATATTATGAAGGGTAAAGGCCCCCTCATTAAACAGAGTGCCCAGATCATGAGAAAGCTGAGGGAAGTCAAGGGAGCTCTGTCAGCTTACACTACTTCAGACAGAACCCTCTAACCTAGGATGAGGATGCATGTGACAAATACTCATCTACTATCTTTAAATCTCTTGAGAAACTGCACATGCCAGATCCTTACCTCACTAAAATCTATCCCAAAGGGCCCATTGTGTAGACTGAGGATGAGTTAATGCTTTAAAAAAGTAGATATATAGCTCAGTTATGTCTCAGCAGCAGGATAGGCAAGATGCATGGTAGCTACTGATCACCTCGGTTTGGCGAGGCAGGCTCACTGAATCACAGCCCCTCCGCTCTCTGTGCTGCGGTGTGATGAAGGGCTTGGCCGTGCCGCAGCGAAGCTTATCCGTGCTTAAGGAGAAGGGTGCCCTGCCTTAGTCAGCGAGGGTCTCCCTGCGCAGAATTAAAGAGCACCATGTACTTAAGTGCTCCATGCCTTGAGGGCTTAAGCTCTTATCCAGCACAAGTCTAGTACTTCAAGAGTCATACTCTGCTTTCCTTTAACACTGATGTAAGCATGAATAACTTCACTGAGATTAGTGGCATTACTTTAGTTTATACTGCTGTGCAACGATTCCAGAATTTGACTGTATTAACTCTTTCTTACTGTGCTCAGCTCTTCTAAGGATACCTTTGCCAGAAATGATATATTTCTGCTGAACTCTCTGTTATTTGGGGCAGTTGAGAGATTTCCATCTCTGTATTAATTTCTTGGCTTCTTTCAGCACAGCCCTAGGGAACCATCTAACTTCTTTCAACTGAGATATTGATAAATTCCCTAAGACGTATAGTACTTTCCTTTTCAGTGCTTGAACTGAATAGATTTATAAGGCAGATATTACTTTAATCTGGAAAATATTCCCCACCAGTGAACATGCTCTTGTTCTGATGCTTAGATGGGATGCTGTTCCTTTCTTCGCCCTAGTAACAGCTTTGGTTGTTGAAAGAAGTGTTGAACCAAAGAGATCTCCGGGCATCTAGTGGTTCACCGGGAAAACTGCATCTGCATGTCAGCGGTTCGGGGACGAACGAAGAGCAAGGGAGAAGGCGATGAGGAATACTGTAGGGGAACACTGCCACCTGTTCCGAGCCCGGCCCGCGGCGAACCTTGGGACTCAGGCACAAAAGTTCAGTATCTCTGCATGTGTCG
Source organism: Corvus brachyrhynchos (assembly GCF_000691975.1). NCBI lineage: Eukaryota > Metazoa > Chordata > Aves > Passeriformes > Corvidae > Corvus > Corvus brachyrhynchos. The sequence continues at coordinate 722,204 of NW_008239647.1, forward strand.
CTGCCCAACCCTCATTATCACCATTAAATGACGGTGATAGGAACTAGGCAGGCTGGGGAATGCAGGGATGTGATCGTTTGGTCTCTGCAACCATTCACAGACTGATAAGTCAGACCCTTCCTAATGGAGCAGTAAAATTGAGGACTACCCTTGTGATTAATGCAATGCAAAGCCATGAATGGGATACAAAGACATGCCTCCATTTTCCTTGTATTATTAATGGCACATATTAAAAATTGAGTGTTTACAATATGAGAATGCTGCTCACTCCCACAAGAACTGTCCCTCTGAGTACAGCAGCACAGGAGATCAAGTCTAGCTGCCACAGCCACACACATATCCTTCAAATCCTTATTTTTGTCCATGTAAGTGCAAATAGCTTGGCTAACCATGATCATTTTGCACACTATTATCCATTTTTTAAAGGGTATTGTTTGTATGGCCTAGAGCTAGACTACAAGGGGCTTATTTCTAAACTCTGCATCTTGCAGGCCACAGTTAAAATTCAAATTTCCAGAGGGCCCAGCTGAGATCAGAGCTTTGTGCCAAGCATTGAGTAAATATACAAAAGAGAGCCCCGGGTACAAATTAAAATTCTGAAAGAAACTGAAGTGAAAGGAAAGGCAATTCATGTGTAGAAACAGACATTTTAGTGCAAGGAAATAAAACATGACAGAGATGAGCAGGGAGGACAAATAAATAGAAACCAATTGTCGCTTCTATGTCCATCACCTCCCCTAAAGGCCTCTCCTGCCCCTTGAAATGTTGCCTTATGTTTTAATGTAGTATAAAATAAAGCACTGATTTAAATGCCATAGCCAAGAAAGCAACAGGTACACTTCTCTCTTGATTGTAATTTAGATCTCCACACTATAAGAAGTGAAAAGTATTTTACTAAAATTTCAACTTCACAGTGCAAAATTAGAAAGTGGCAAAATAGTTGCAGTAGACAGAATCTTGGTTCAGTCCTCTTGTGTCTCTATTACAGCCCACTTCAATTTCTTGATTATATGCTATTTTTCTCAGCAGCCTTCTGACATATATTGCAGACCTGGGCTGAACTGATCATCAAAATAATGCATAGCAACTAGCAGGGAAGCTGTCAGCTACTGGAGAAATTTAAAATGAATTCAGTAAAACCAGCAAAAATGAGATGCCTGTAGTTCACCTGAACAAGGTTAGAGTTCTAGTCCATATATATGCACTATATGTGTATAATCCATGCAGAATTTTCCAAAACTGCTCTCATGTATCAGAAGTCCTCTAAAATTATCAGGAAAGGCAAGTATATGATCAATGTGCTTATCAGACAGTGAGTAGCTTAATATGTAAATATGTTTGGAGCCCCTTAGCAAATGTATCATGCAGTGACAGAATATGTTTCCATGTAAAGGAAGTCATGGTTGGTGCACTTTGGGTTCCAGCTACCAGATAGAATGCTGCTGACCATTGCTTTTCCACCAACATACAAATACTGTGCTATTTGCTGGTTGCCATTTTCATGCCAAAGTGAAAATATGTAAGAGGTGGTTCTGGAACAAGGTATATCAAAGACAAAAGGCCTGGAAAAGGTAAGCAGATTAAAGTAGTGATGGCTAATTCTGCCAGAGGAACTTTATTAAAAGCAATTAGTACAACTTCTCTCAAGAGCAATTTGTTCTTGGAGCAGATAAGTCAGTGATGTGATCTTTCTGTGAAAAATACACAACAAGACAGAGGTCCTTGAATTCCCAAGTGATCGTAGATTTGCATTTTCAGCAGGTAATTTTAACAAATGTTACTCCAATTTAAATATCTCTCTCAGTAGATTGATCTTTGCCATGTCAAAAACCAGCACATGAGGGAGGGAACACATCTATCTCATTCAGACTACAGAGTCCAGGTTGATGGCAAATGATGATACTGATGACAGCAAATACCTCAAAGAGACACAATTCAGTGTGACCCAGAGTGCCTGATTAATTTCGAAGTGAAAGTATTCTGGGCAGTAGGAATGCTTAAAAGGATGGAGAAAGATACATCCAGACATTGACCTAAAAGAAAAAAGTTACTATAGCTACACAGTGTTTAGTGATTCAATTACAGGAAAGCTACTTGAGGAAAACAAGGAGATTTAAAATAGTGTTAGATATAATAAAGAGTAAGATCATTCAGAATTATTATGAAGAACAGCACTATGAAGAGGTGTGTTTTAATGCTGAATGTCCCTGCCAGGATGAAAACTCTGAAAAAAGTTTGTGTCTTTGCTCCAGAATACTTAGCAAAATTTTTTTTAAAAAAACCCTTATAAGATCACGGAACAAGAACACTCGTGTATGAGTACTCCTACCTATCCTATCCACAACTACTCATGGCTACTTAGAAGTTATGTGTGGAAGACTTGTACATATCCTTAATATTGATATATTTTATTGTCCTCTTCTTGGAACTGCAACTTGAGTACTCTGCTAATCAGTTTCCAATAAATTCAGATAAGAAGCAGCATCTTTTTATCCCTGTCAGAGCTGTGTGAGGAATTCTGAAAAATGTGTCAGTGAAAGTTCAAATAGCTGCTCTGTAGGGCAATTTCTTGGATGAAAAAAGAAAGTTGTTTCCACACGTGTGTATCTACTTTTTCCATAAGATTATGGTAATGGACACTGGCGAAAAAGAATCCTACAACAGCTCTACTAGGAAAGGATAATCAAGACCCATTTCTTCATTAGAACTGTTCTGTCTTCTTTCTTTTAAAAGCATAAACTGCATTATGTGTCAGCTTCTGATATTTTTTCTTCCTCTGGAGTACATGAAATTCCTGATAATAGCATGGGGAAAGTGGAATTGTAGGAAAGGGATCATAACATTGTTCTACAACTGCATCAAAAGAGATTGTTTTAGAAGGTCCCCACAGCAGAAGTGAAGAATGGAGACTTGCTCCTACATCATCTATTAGGGCAATATGGAGATAATATTTTTTTTTTTCCTTCCTTTTTTTATTTTACCCCCACAGCCTTTATGATATTCTGGGTAGCAGTCTGACTTAATCCATGGGGCAACATCCTGTCCAGTTCTTCTCCGCTGTAATCTCATGCCAAAATCTAACCAGTTCATCCCCTTCATCTTTTTTAAGACAAAAAACATAAAAACTGGTGAAAGGGAGAGAGCTTTGCAGCAGACACGAGTGCCAGAACTCTTTTATTCTCTCTCTGATTGTGCTCTGATTTGCTGAGCTACCTTAAAAATAAGGTGGTTGGATCCCCCCTTGCCTCTCTTGCTTGAGCTCTGTGAAATGGAGGTAATTAACACCTGCCTCAGGGAATGCCTTACATTGATACTTAATGGATTAACATTTGTAAAGCTCTTTGAAAGCCTCAGATGTGGGTCTGTATGGAAATTCAAAGCATTGTTATCTTGTGGAATAAACAGGTGTTTCTCAAGGCCAATCCTACTTTATGTGAAAGACAACAAACTGTGAGGGTAAATACATCATCATAATTCAGATAAAGCAAAGCCAGATGGCTTGCCTGTGCCTGTAATAATATCATCCTGTCTTCAATATCATCTGCTTACATATTAGCCTGAAAGATCCTGTGCATGTAAGAGTAACTGGTACCTATGACAGAAATGCATGGGGTTTTTTTTAAATTCCATGATTGGTGTTGGAAAAAAAGCATATCCTGGTCAGAATCTAGAACAAATATGTGTTTTTCCTTCAGGCAGTGAACAAGCTAAGAGAAAAAAATCTTTATCAGTCTTTCTTCCCATGGCTGTGGGATGATATCAATCTTTCTAACTACAAGTGATGCCCCCTCCTAGTCCCTGGCACCAAGATAGCTTTTAACTTTGGCTATTAAAGTCGTCTCTTAGTTCTAACACTAAGAGCTTGTACACTTCGGAGATAATGGAAAAAAGGTTTAATTCTAGTTTTTTGTTTGTATGTTGGTTTTGTAGCAAGTTTGTCTGTGAAGGAGAGGCCTTCCTTCATAAAATCTCTCCGGTATGTAATGGCGATTACCTAACAGGTCAAATATATAAACAGCACAGCCGAGGTCTTCAGCACACATCAGATCACACAACAGCAAAAAGAAGTGGGTACTGCATTGTCAGACCATACCAATTTATGCATTCTCCACACTTTGAGGGAAGTGAAAGCCACTGAGATTAAAACCAGGTTATTCTTTACATGTGTCTTGTGACGCTTCATAATACACAATTCTGGCACACAGCTTTTAAGTATACTAAACTGCTTTCATCCCTGTTCTAATTCTTCTGCCGCCTTCTTCCGTTCTTACAAAAATTGCACCATTCTCTTTGTAATCCTGCTGACCACAGGCATAGGAAGTGAATCAAGTCCTTTTTTTGTTGTTCATAACAAATATGATATTCATCCAACATGTTACATACAATCACAAAAACACTGCTAATCTTAAATAAAATTGTTGTGATTAAGAGAATAAAGGAGGCAAAATAAAACAATTTCAGGCTGAGAAAATAACAACTATGAGGAAATCTTTAAAAGTTTGCATTTGTTTTCATCCTTTAGAGAAATATAAAGAGGGACATTAGCTTTCTAATGAATTAAATATTCTCTCTATATACCAGAGGAAAATGAGAAAAGGTTTTTTTAATTTTAGCGAAGGTTTAGATTGACTATAAGGAGTTGCATACTATGATGCAGACTCTACATGAGACTCTACATTATACACTACGTGATAGGCAGTCTAGAAATGTGAAATCTGCTCCACCAGTAACTTAAAAGAGAAGCCAAACAATCTTAGGATGGTTTCCAGCTAGTTGGACTTGTATGAGAGTTGATGGTTGGAATGCTTTTGGTTTGTTCCACACGCACCCACTCACTCACGTGATAGATTACGAAGAGTCCTATGGGTCCTTCTCAACATCAATAAGCAGTACAACCTGATGTAGGATGTGTATTAGTCAATAAATCTGCATTCCTATCATTGCAACTTGTGTGAAATCCTACTGACATCCCCAAACTTACCCTGAACTGGAATCTGACCCAAGAGGTCACCATATAGCAGTGCAGTGTACTCTGGGATGCTGCTCTGATGAGGAAATAATCAGTTAGTACTCTGAGGTCCTGTTCTGGCTGCATGCTGGTTTTGCACAGGAGTCACTTCTTGACTTCATTGAATTTGCGTCAGAATCAAGCTTGTTTCCTCTCTTACTGCATATTTGGATACATTAATAAAGGTTTATTTTAGAGAGTGTTTCAGTTTGAGACAAATTGGGAGAAAACCTCTGAAATGAATGTGTCCTCTAATAGAAGGCAGGTTTCAGCAGCTCCTCCCCCACCCAGGTTTGGAAAGAAATTTCTTGGAAGAAGGTGAAAAAAAAGCTGTTTATTTAACAAGCAAAGTGCACACAGGCCCAAAATGAATAATGTTAGATAATAAACCTTCTTGCGGTGGAGAAAAACCAGGTAGATTCAGAGTCCTTTCTGTAGGTGTGGCTCTGTTCTCTCTGGATCTGGGGTGCAGCATGGGGCCCTCTGGTCCATGGTGTGGGGCCTCTCAGTGATGGTGTTCTGGACCGGAGCAAAGCTGAACAGTTCCAGGAAAAGAAGAAGAAGCCACAGTCCCAGGAAAATCCTTGCTTCAGCTAATGAACAAGAAGCTAGCTAAAAAGCAAGAGAATGCAACTCTCCTGCCTGCTGTAGAGCTGAGAGCTGGGGAGAGAGCGAGTTATCTGTGCTTTTGAACACAGCCACCAAAGGAACTCCACCGCCTTTCCGCCCCCTCTCTCGAGTCTGGCTTAAAGGCACAGAAAGGCACAGGATTCATGGCTGGGCAATAAGCAGGCAATAGGGGATACAGCATCATAAAGTCACCCCAAGACAGGGGGAGAACATGGCTGGATTTCAGTCACTTACACTTTGTGAGATTTCATGACTAACACAAGCAGGATCCTGGCCACATACAGCATTAAGCAGCATGACTGTAACAGCACAGTGTTAAAAATGAGTCACTTAACAAAGGCTGGGAGTGATTAGTATAGAACAGAATAAATGGTACTCAGCTAAAAATATTTTTCCCTGCTCCCTTCCTTCAATGTATTTTTTTCCTTGAATTACATGGATTAGGGGCACCAGACTGATATATTTCATCATACATTTCCAGCCTGAATATTGTGGTAACAGAGAACAGTGAAAGTTTAATATGCAACAAGTGACTCAACAGAAACTCATTTCAAGTTGTGTTGGGTGAGGATCTGCTTTGACAGGGGAACTTTAAGTCAGATAATGGTGAGTCCTAGAATACTCAACAGTGAAATACATTCTCTCTTGTATGTTTTTGTAAGTGTCAGCCATTTAACTAGAGACAAACAATAAGGAAAAGGTCAGGTGTATTAACATAGAAATAAGGAAATAACTCTGAATTTACAAATTTACGCATGATGCTATCATATGTACAATTTCTGACCACCAAAGATGAGTATTTTCTCTTCCTTTTGATTATTAACTTACAGATTGCTTTTACATATTTAAAGTATTGTACTCTGCTTTGCACTTCTTGTTTTCTGTCTAAACCTGGAATACTCTCATCCTATTCTGTCATGTCAGCTAGTCATTTCTTGTGCCATTCTTCTATTAAACTAAAATAAGCCTGGCTATTAGCAGGCTTTCCCTTTCCCTTACTTGCAGTTTTCATTTCTGCTGCTTCTTTTGTTGATCATCTCATTACTGAGAGCAGTTCACTGAAAATATTTTCTTTAAAAGTCAGCAAATTCTATGTACTGTCTTCTTGGTGGTCCATGTTTCCATTAGGAAGAAAACAGGATCACAGTCAATGCATTTTGTCACATGAGCCTCCTCCCAAGCGTTTACAGGGACAACCCTCTGCTCTCCACTCTGCTGATATTCTCCACCTCTAAAATGGAGATGAAAATGGTAGTCTACAGGAGGGGAAGGTTAAAACAGTTTATGGACTGTTTCAGTCAGATGACAGCAGTTATAAAAGTACTGCATAAGTAACAGAAAAATGCAAATGACAGCTGAGGCAGAGAGAAGTCCCTGAACTCGAATAATGAAGTACTGCAAGAAAAGGATGGAAGATGTACTGTAAGGTAACTTGCAAACTTCCATGCAGTAGAAAGCTGAAGCCACACTGACCAGTCCTCTTTTTTAAAAAGTAAAACACAATCAAAAGATGAATGGTAATAGGAACACAAACAACTGCTTCTGATAAGCTTCTTAGGGACTCCTATGTATCCACAGGAAATTTAGAGCAAAAGAGAATATGATTAGATGCAGCTGCTAAAATTGGAGGGTAGATGGAAATAAAACTTCAGAGTTACATAGGAAATGAGGTAAAAGGAAATGAACTAGCCCAGCTGAGATAATAGAATGGTATATGCAATAGAATGGTATTTGCCACACTTATAAATAAAACAGGGTGTCCAGATCCCAGGGAATTTAACATAGCATGATGTAAATGTGGGGGCAGAAGGGAAGGCCATATACAAATATGTGATGCTGAAAATTACATTCATGGAGTCTGTAGAGGGGGAGGAAAGGAAATAGAAAGAGCAAGGACCATTCAAACCCTGATTATTGTTTTACCCTTTAAAACAAAATTCTAATCAGAGCTTGGGCACAGAAAATATGTTAGCCTTCTAACAGAGTCATTCAAATTTTAGAGGTGGAAGAATCCATTTATTACTGTCTTTGAAAAGCTTCTGTATCTCTTTCAATTTTTGTCACCATCTCAATCCATTGGAGCGTGATGTTCTTTTCATTTCCAGTTGATGCAAACCTTCCTCATAAACAGGAGAAACGGTTCAAGTAATGTGAAGTGTCTTGCTGAAAACACACAAACATTTGGACTTTAAAAAGCAAGTTCTCTTTCTTTAACTCCTAATGTTTTGAAAGGAAGGAGAAACTCAATAGTGTATGTTCCAAATGGAGTGGGCGAGTATTTGATGAATGAACAGAACACGAACACAATACAGAGGTATCCTGTAGAGTGTATTTGTTGTAAATGTGATTTCAAGCACTTTATAGAATTTAAATTGGTTGGAAGGATGCAGAAGTTAAAGCCAGGAAGACAAGGAAATTAGGAGAATTTTTTTTCACCTGACGAGGTGGAAAGACAAAAACCAATTTTCAGCTCTCACATGATGGTAGAGAAAATTCTTGCTCTGAGGTAGCAGATAGAAAGTCAAAATTAATAAAATATATATGGAGGAAACTTCTGAATGCATTAATAAAATATGTGTTTAAAATTCCCTGAAGTTTTTGCACAGTCCGTTGGAAACCCAGAGCTTTAGTAGGAGGGAAAATACAAAAGATTTTTTAAGAGAAATAACTTCATAGCTGCTCAATAGGCATGCCAGAAAGGCAAAAGAACTTTTGCTGCTGCTCCAGAAATATTTCAGAGAAGGCAGAAAAACTGGCTCTCTGTACAAATTAAACAGTTGTCAGTTTTTAAATGAATCCTATAATGGAAGCAATGGTTAGTTTTTCCATACCTGTTTCTTTGGGGTAGTTTTTCTGGTTTGTTTTTGTGAGTTTGTATACCCTCCTTCAAGCAAGAACTGCCTTTTGCAGAGTTTTGTTGGTCTTCTGAAGAACTATAGACGTGAAATTGATTCTACTTTCTTAGCAGTCATGCCCTGAAAGTCTTTCAATGACTCCATTACTGCTGACTTCAAATACTTGTCCTTGTGGGCCAAGGAGGACACAAGAGGTTCATGACATCATGTGCAACACATGTATTCCTGCAGCCTATGCTACAGGCTGTGGAGTTCTGCCCTCAGTTAGTTTACCTTTTCATAAAAGTGCCTTGGTCATCTTGACAGACACTTCTGTGTTGTGGGCAAGATGTGATACAAAGGAACTCTTGAGTCTGAATTCCGCTTATGCTGTGCAGAGTGTGATACTCCCAAATGCTGCATAGAGTGAGGCAAGTTATGTGTTGTCATGCCTTGAAGTTTTAATGCTAGGGAAAAACAGTATCTGGCATTCAGATATATGGACTGCTTTTGATTTGTTTAAGGGATGTACTTTCCTACCAGTCTTTGGATTATTATTTATAGCAACAGTGTATGTACTGTTAGGTATCTGCAAGTTGGCTCTGAAGGCTTACTAACACTTATGATATCCTAGACATTTGCACTACAGTAGGGAAATTGCCTACTTTTATGCTGAAATGGTTCAATGCATTTGGCCAGGTGCATTAAGATGAGTTAAAATTAATCTAGTATCATACTTAGAGAAGCAAGGAAGGTTATTTACAGGACATATTGCCAGCAAACTTCTCTGAAAGTCTTTTCTTCTTTTTCCTTTCTTTTCTTTGCAAGAACAAACAAAATAACATGGCCCTTATTGTCCATTTGTTCTTGAGCACCTTGAACTGACTTACTCTGTACTGACAGCCTTACATGTACAATTATCTTCTTCATATCAGATGGCAAAAGCTCATGGAAAGCACTGCCTTGTGAAATACCTGGCATAACCAATGACCCAGCCATCTGACCAGCCTGGTTGTGAGATGACAGTGAAAAATAGTGCTGCTGACAAAAAGAGCATCATCCTGTGATGACTACACAGTGACAAAGAGGCTCCAAGAAGGGCTCAATACATGCTCTGCTTGACACTTCATCAGCCTGCCACCTCAAAGATGGATGTTTGTATAAGAGTGCTCAGCAGGACGCTAGCACAGCACTGAACTCCGTGTTCTGGCTGTGGCTGAGATCATTTTTGCAGAGTTGCTACAGGAAAGAGGGGCAGGGCAGCCTGTCACAGCCCACAGATGCATATCACATCCCACTGAGACTCATGAAGGGCTGCATTCCCAGGTTTGTATGTACCACATCTCCAGAGGTAAAAGCCACTGGATTGAGCCTTCACAGAGTAAGGCATCAGGGCACCTGATTGTCACACATTAGCTTGCAAGTGTGATCAGGAGAGGTATTAATGGAAACCTTCCTCATTCCTATTGCTAACCAGTCTGGCTAAGGTCCCCTGTGATGATAAAAATAATAATGCAGTTTCTAATGGCATTAGTAATTTCTTTACATTTGGTGAGTTTTTACAGGTATAGGCATAAAAATAAACAAGACACAATACAGATAAGCAGCAGCTAACAATTTTCCATACAATTCCTCTGTACATACTTTAACTGAAAATGTCACTGTAAGAACTATATAATCAAGGCACAAATAAGCAAAGAGCACAGAATAAATAGAACAGCCTTCTTACTGTAACTTATACAACTTGTACTTATTGAACTGTGAAGAGTGTACTGAATACTAAAGAATGGATCACCTACAGTAAGCTAAATTGTTTTTCTGCTGATGATACAGTTCCACATGGTGTGGTGATTCAAGGAGAAAGAGGATCGTAAAAGAAGTAGAAAGAGGAGGAAAGACCACAGCTCTGCATCATAAGAAGAGAATGAAATGCATAAACTAGAGGAAAGGCATCTCTAAGAAATTCAGTTGTGAGTGATGGTTTCCCACTTCAAGTGCAGGGGAAACTCAAAGATTTTAATCCATTCAGTGATTTCAAGGTGAGACACTATAAAGGTCCTTGTAGCACAGAACAGGGGCATAATTTTCAGATAGAACTTGAAGTCAGATGGTCTCAATAGCTCACTGAACCTTTTGGCACCTAAATTGCAGACAAGTCTAAGTTCAGATGAAGTCCCTTTTCCTAGTCTGTTAATGCACTACTTCCAAAGGCACTGTGACCATGTGAACTGCAGTAAGCACTGGAGCAATGGGCAAAAGGAACCAGATTTCTAGATAGATGCATGTGTTATGGAAAGGGATTCAAGAAAACCACATCACCTACTTCAACTGAATGCTACATTGCAGTAATTGTGTGCTGTTGGGTTCAAGCTAGTGAGCACACAGTTCTGATGCTCTGTTAAAAGCATTCATGTAGTGATAATGCATTTGTAATCTGTATTATTTATACTGTACCACATAGTAATGTAAAAATTAGAAGTTGACCTCAAAATCTACATTGTTAGGAAGCACAGGAAAGATTCATCTAAATTAGTTCCATGAAACTCAAGAGTGGTCTAAAATTATGTCATCTGGAAAATAAGTCTTAGAAATATACTTAGCTTGCCGTTTCCTCCAGCTATGTAAGGTTTCTGTGGGAGTTTCATAACAAAATACTTGCTATTTTTGAGATGTTTAGGCGAGTCAAGGAAAAGTAAAGGAAACAACTGGATTACTATTTAAGGGTAAATAATAAAATTTGCATATAGTATTCAGGAGGGGATCACTAGAGCATGTACTTCCATGTGCACTACTAGCTTAAGACATCAAGCAGAAAATTGAATTATCCATGTCTGTAATTTCTCCTAGAATTTTGCATTATTCAACTCCAGTCTAAGAACCATGTGGTTTTTGGTATATATTATTTCATATTTAGCACCTGTATGCATGAGTTTGATGAAAAGCTCATATGTAATTTCAGTATATGTCAGGAACACATTACTACCTAAATTCTGGTGCTTCACAAGAGAGTCTTGTAATTTCTATTTGACTTAGTGGTGTCAGGGGACAGGAAACAATTCTGAAGTGACTATTTTTCTTGCAGTACTAGAGACAGCAAAACCCATTCTCTGAAGCAGTTTCTGACTCCTAGATCACAGCCTGCTTTCATACACCATCGTGTAGGATGGAAGTCCTCTTGTAATGCATCCCTAATTTGACTGGGATTGCATAGGCCTATGGCACCACCTAGCTGCAAACACTTTGGGTTTATTATTTTTTGATTTCAAACCCACCATTTTAATTTCACTAGCATTTAATTAAGAAGTAGGATAAGTATTTACTACAAATGTACTTATCAACTGTTCTATGGTTCCCCAGATGTGTTCCAAGTGTTCTGCATGTTCTGGATTATGTCACTGGTTTGTTACAGGATGGTGCCTTAATGGTTATCTACAGGCACTGACTCAGTGGAAAGAACTCATTTGTCTCAGGCTCATGTCTAAGTACAAATCTAAGCTAAGATGCTAACTGGTATTTCCTCCTTCTGAACCAGAACACTTCCTGAAGTTATTTGTCTGTAAATCGCAAAGTTGTGTTATAACCCTAAACAGAAAAAAAAAATAGGAATCTAACTACCAAAAAAAGATACTTATTTTACAGGAATTACAGAATTTACAGGACTTTACAGGAATTAAAGTAGGAATTTCAGATGTACTTTGGAAAAAAAGTTGACAAATTAGTGTAATCGTCTCTTCTTTCAGCTTCTCAAAAACATGAAACATATATTTTTCAATATAAACAAACATCCTTTTTTTCAAGTTTATATGAAAACTTAAACACAAAAATTACACAATATCCTCAATATAGGTGTCAAAAGGAACATTCTTACTCTGTACAGAAGGGTATTTTGTCAATTTTCCTTAAAAATATAGACATTTCTATGTTAATCTAAGCCAATTATGTCTTTGTTTTGTTTCCTATGATGTTTCTTACAACCATTAAACAAAATCAAATACCCTGTAATTTGGTCAGCTCCACAGAGCAGGCTGGAGATACAATACATATATTAATATCTTCATTTCTTTATATGTTTCCCAGAAACCTTGGCATAAAAGAAGTAGAACTTGACATTTATAAAATGGATCTTTTAAGAACTTGGTGGCCTTTGATACACTTACATTCAGAAAAGATGCTTGCATTGTAGCAGAAAGGTCTTGATGACTGAGTGATCATTATAGCATTAATAGTTATATTTGGTGAAAGAACAGCAGGCTGACGTTTTTCTTTGCTGATGTTCATCTCAAGCAGAGCTCAGAAAAATGCCTTTGAGGAAAATGCAGTACATGCTTTAGAGAGCACAGAAGAGCTTGGGTGTGTCTTTTTTCCTTAGAGATGGCATTTTAGACATGTTAGCTTCCTTGTTTCTTTGCAATATGCACAGAAGATTTGCTTATGTCATTGCACAGAATTACTTAGCCTTATAAACTGTACAGATGCTTCTTTCTGTGCCATTAAACTGTACAGATGCTTCTTTCTGTGCCATTATCAAAAGTCTTGTAGAAAAGTCAAAATGACAGAAATAGCACAGTCAGACATGCTTTCTCAGCATGCAGCTATCTCCTTCACATATCCTCTGGTCGGCACTTCAGAAGATTTATTTTAGAAGCTGAAGGAAGGAAAAGCAGGTAGTATCAGCACCGTCAATCTCATGCTCCAGATCTCAAAGAATGCTACCACAGACATGAACAAGATGCAAACTTTCTCCCCCAGAAAGTTTTATATTAACAATTAACCAGAATGCTATAACATTTTTATCAAGCACATTGATGTTTTTGCAGTATAGCAAGGTGAGCTGTTTGAACCAGAGAGGTAACACTACTCTGCATTTCATTGTTTCCAATGAATTGGAAACTTAGGTGCTGATTTCCCTGAACTGTACTGTACACAAAGGCTTTTCCAAAGCTTAAGTGAAGTTACTGCATCCTTCTTGGTGCAGGATTGCATCCTGACAGCTCTGGGCAACACGGCCAGAGAGGTGGACTCCTGCCTCCTCAGGCAGGAGAACCGATGTGCCAGAGCGCCCTAAAAAACATTATAGTCCAGGGAAAGGGGAAGGGGAAGCATATCATGTCCCTCCTTCCTTTTTCTTGTACTCTGTTACAGTCAGAAAGTACTTTGATATTTCATTTCTTTCACACTGCTTTACCAGAATCTCCTTTAATTAAAAAAAAAAAACAAAAACAAAAAAAAAAAAAACCAAAGAAACAAAAACAACCCAAGAACACAAAAGGAAGAACATACAAAATAGATATTTGGCCATGAGAGATGAGAAGAGATTCTGTAATTTTGAATCTTGGTTAGAGGTACACACTACCCAAAACATCAGAGTGAACTCCCCATGGAAAAGAGCAACAGGACATAAATATTAGTTTGTTCTAGAATTTTTAATCTGATGAACAAGAGATTTTTTTTTTTTTTTTTTACCCCAAGTCCCTAAACAAATAACATTTGCTTCTGGTTAGACTTTGTTTTGGTATGGATATTATAAAAGAATCAAATAACTGATTATACTGATCATTAGTGGAATTATTTAAAATTAAAGTCCTTAATTATTTATTTTAATAGGACAGATTTTAAGAGATAATTTTGCTGAAGCACAGGCATGTAAGATATTGAATAGAAAGAATTTTTTTTTATTTTAAAAAATGAAAAGTGATTTACTCATGGAAGTAAGATAACTGTTATTTGCCTTCTGTACCTACTCCTGCAGTACTTTGCATGATACAGTTGCTTCCGATGAGTTTGGATAGCCCTTATCCAAACAGGGTCATTTACATCCCAGTCAAGGGAAAAAACCCATAAGGATGACCTTTGAAGATAAGAGTCGCAAGAATATTGGGAATAAGAATTTTGCGAGGAGAAAAGCTTTGACCAGAAAAGAAAGCAATGCTTTGGAAATCCAAAAAATGAAAGTACAAAATTAGTTGGAAAACATTAATGTGCAGTATTTACAAAAATAAATGGTAAAATGTTGCTTATTTTTATAAATAGAAACTAATACATGAAACAGGTGGTGCTGCTGCTATGTATAAAGATGGTATGGACTAAAGATAACTGATATATGAGCAAACAGTAAGTAATATGTTGTTCTCTGTTCTACATACATATTCTTACAGAAAGTGCATTAAGACTATTAATATGGATGAGAGCATAGATAAAAGTGCATATTCAAAAGGGAAATAGGTGACCCCAGGCTGGTGGCAAAGTTATTTAAAAAGCTATCCCTTCTAGTCTTAAATGGTTCCATGAGATTTGAGAGTAGGTTATTATATTTTCTATGTAAAAAGGAAGTAGTGGCGTCATTCTGACAACTGATCTATTAGTTTGATCTCAGCTCATTAAGCACTATGCAAAAACACCAAAGAACATTTTGCTGAAAGAAAAGGCATAGAAAGAGATGGCTAGTGGAATTTTCCTCGATCTGCCTTCTGACTTCTCTGGTTAAATATTTTCACCAAGAATATTGGCTCTGTGATCTGGTGCTCTGATGAAATTTGTTGCATACACTTTGCAGTAATTAACAAATCATAGGATATATTGAATAATAGATAAGAAAGAGGAAAAACTGGATTAGCACGGGGCCCTAAGTACTAGAAGTGAGATTAGATTAAATTAAATCACAGAAAACAGTAGGTCATACTTTAATATCATACATCATCACACATTCTTTAGTGATGAAATGAGAGAAGATCCTGTGTTAACTAGTTAGTCATAGCCTGCCTAATACTAGCAACTTGATACGGTCTTCAAAAGAGAAAATACCTTTTGGGATCATATCAGAAAAGATACTTCCAGCAGCCAGTGTATTGAGAAAGAATGATTTTTAATACACAAGGCAAAGTTTGGACTTAAGCTTTTGGAAGGAGGTATCTTAGAAAGTAGCTCTAACCAGTTACCAAGGTGAATAAGAGGATTTTCTTCTTTCTTAATACTGGAAAATGTGCAAGAAAATTACCGGGTCATGTAGAAAGTTGATCAAAATGTCTAATGGTGTTGGGAGCTTACAGCCCTGTTCTGCAGCCGAGCCTCCAGGCATCACTGTCAACAGTATGAAAGAAAAAAAAAGAAGAAGAGGAAATACATGGCAGGAAAAACTGCAACCACTCACAACATTTAAAGTGTCACTACAGAAGTGAACAGACCAAATACTCTCTCAAGGCACCCAAGTTTACAGACCAAAGATACCATATTAGAATGGGACAAAGATCAGAATGTTTCATTCAATCCTACAGTTCTGTTTTACCCTGTTAAAGTAACAGAGGATTCATTTGGTTTTGATTTTGCTTGCCTATTAATTACCTTAAAGGGAGTGCTTTATTAAGGATTTGTTCTAGATTAGAATTTTCTATGCCAGTCAAGTGTTTTGATAGCACAAACACACTACATGGAAGTAATAGTCATGACTCACTATTAGGTAGTGATTAGAGAAGGTGGTGCCAATCCAGTTGGGTGGAAATACAGGGACTATCACCAGATCCTGCAGGTTTGGAGGTCACTCTTTTTTTTCTTTTTTTTCTTTTTTTTTTTTTTTGTTTTTTTGTTTTGCATTTATGTCTCTCCCCCACCTCCCTTGCCCTTTTCTCATCACAAATCTTGCTAAATCATAACTACACTCTTCAGGACAGGTACCGAGTCCTCTGATATGGGCATAGAGTGCATTAGCAAAAAGAATTCGGTATGCCTTTCCCTGTGACAGGGTTTTAGCAGGACTTGTTTTGCTCTTGCTTGGATCCTTCTGCTCTGTGGGAGTTCTGTGTGATGCTACAACCAACCAAGGAGGTCAGTCTCTTTCTGCTTCCCCAGAATATGTCCAGATAGCTACCTAAAGTACAAGCCCACAGACTAAGGTCCTGCAGGTTGATGTGCCGTAGTTGGTCTAGACTGCAAGGTCATCAGATCACTTTCCTAATGCAGAAAGTGAAGGATTCAGACATAGACATTCTGTTCCCTACCCTGGACTCTCACACATCCAGCTGCTGGAGCAGTGAAGCGTTAGGATTCACCTTGGCTCTGTGACAGTGCTTTGGCAGTTTCTCTTCAACATTACTTATTCATCATCCCTAGGAGCTAAATAAATGAATGGCATGATTAACAAGTGGGACAGGGACTGGAGGATCCCACATGCTGGGTCATAATGATGAGAGAAAGCAGCAGCAAGCACAAGCAGTAAAATTAAGCAAGTATCCCTAGTTCACGTCCTTAATGAGGACTGTTTGGTCTATGTTAAGATATCTTATCACTCCTTCCAAAACTACGATAGCAGCACATGAGCACAATTCAAAGATTCCTGGGCTAGCAGTCAAGTGGTAGCTCCAGAAGCAGAACAATTTAATCAGTGTTTTGCTGCATGCACACAAATTATCTTTGTTAGGATGCAGGTGCTGTGGCATTAATTCTGTGCTTCTCTTGATCTGATCTGATCTGGTAGCTCTGCAGATCCAGGCAGTGTACCCTGTGATTGTATCTTCTCCATTAGCTTCAGCTTAGCAGGGTCCTGGCCCTGCTGTGTTGTGCAGTGTAGATAGTTCTCTAGCTTGTAAAGAGTAGAGTTACTCCTTGGAAACCTTGCTGACACCACAAGCTGCTGTTCAAGACAGTTATCTTTCTTAAGATGTGTAAACTGAAAAAGAAGTTTCTCTGGACTGATGAGAAATGAGTTGCTTTTATATTTGTCTCAAAGACATGCATTGCTAAAAATTCAGTACTGGAAGAGTAATCTGAACTAAGTAGGTTTCATGTTCTTCATAACTTTGTCAAATATCACAAAAAATGCAATGAAACTCATACAAGTGAGTGAATGTAAAAGAAATTAGGTTCCCATAAGGAAATGTGAGAATTTGATTAGACTGTTTAAATCACAACACCTTAGAAAATTTAGGGTAAAGAAAAGAAACAGTAAGGAAGACATTTTGTTTAATAAGTCCTTGTTGCTGTTATCAACTGTCATTGGGACTGGTGTACATATTCTAACAAAAGACATGACAGGGAGAGTCAAATTTCCAGACTGGAATTAAAGTTCCAAGTGTGGTCTTCTGAAATTACAGGTAATGTGGTTATAAACAATCCCTTTTGCCAGAGGCAGGGTTGTACACAACGGAAAAACCCAGTTAGAAAAGACATCACTTTTTCAGGTGGCAGTAGTGGAACATCACAGGATTGCAATCAGAGTTCCTAACCAGTGAAATGCATTACTCTTTCAGACAGCAAGGCTGTCCTGCAGGTATTTGCAGTGGGTTTTAAATATTTTCTGTGACTATGACTATCTGTTTCTGCTCACTAATAGATCCTCACATGATAACTCGTTTCTGTCATTCCCCCATCTCAGATGCAAAGCAAGTAGATATGAGGGAAGGAATTTAAAGGGAGGGAAATAGAAAATTAGAAATAAGGAGGCTAGAAAAGGAGATGGACAGCAGGACAGGTGGGTAAGAAGTCCTGAGAGGAATTTAAGAGAATGGAAAAGATAAGAAGACACATAAACATTGAGAAAGACATGTACGTAAGGGAATGATTTAAGTGTGCAGAGATGGATGCCAAAACTCGTGCTATTTGTTTTGTCTCTAAGTACTTGATTTTGCAACTTCAACATAGGGATTGGCTGTTGAGGGGAATACCCTATAACTCTGTTATTAAAAATAAAATAAAGGGGAATACTATTATCCAAGAGGGTAGACTCAGATGTCCAGTGTTGGGAATTTCAGCTAATTCCCTCTGTACCTTGGGACTGATGGTCTTTCTTGCACCCCTCTCCTTCCTATCATAAGTGCTCTCACTGCTTTTCAGAAGGTACTATGTTGCAGTGCAGAGACAGCTGAAGTAAACGTGGAGAAATCAATCTCTTGTTAAAACGCACTGGAAGTTTAACAAAACAATTACAATTAACTGAAAAGGTGAGAAATCATTTTAGAAACTTAAAGGTCAGGTTTAGGAGTGTTTGGGTCCAGGCTTCTTGACTGTGGTTGTCTTTCTCAGCTATACCTGAAATTTAGAGTAAATATGGAAATCAGATATCTCAATCCCACTTCTCTGCCTTGGTCTTGTTTTCTCCTTTTTCTCTTCTTTTTCTGCCATTCTGTGTTTAATTAGAGTGCTTATCTTTCCTCATGGGTGTCACATGAGTTCTGCATCTGGAGATGAAGGACTTGCATGACAGCAAGATGCGGACTGTCAGGTCAGTGCTGCCAAACCTTGTTGGATGCTTTTTGGAACAGGAAGATTTCATCAAGATAAAGCTGTTTTCTTTTTTCTTCTTTTAGAGGAAGAAACAAAGTTGCTAAAAACAGCAACACAAAACCCCTTGACTCTAAGTGTCAAGCTTAAAAAAAAAGTGAAGGTATTCCACTGGCTAAGATAGAAACACTTTTCAGCAAAAAAGACCCCATTCAGGTCAGCATCAAGTCAGCCTGTTCCAGTTTTATGCTTTGTTTTATAATTAATTTTCTTTAAGCACACAGCATTTGAAGTTGAAATAACTGGGTCAGGAGACCAGATTTCCAAGGCTGAGATTGCAATGAATACTTCACTATCCATGAGGAAATATAAGGCAAATACAGTGTCCTACATGCCTTTTTCCTACGAAATAAATAACCCATTCTCATTTCCCCACAACAGAGTATTTCAGAGACCCAGTGGTCAGCCAGCCACAAGGGCTGAGCAATTAGCACTGTAGTGAGAGAAAGGCTTTAGAAGAACAACTACTACAGAAAATAAAGCCTACCCCTCTCCAGTGCTGTGGGCATAGCTGTCATAACCTTTGAAACCTCCTGCCTGATGGCTCTCTGAGGTTAGTTCGAGTGCCACTATTCAGACAGCTACAGCTACCTCTCAAGGGCTTGATTTTCTGTTATCTTAGAGGTTACGTATAATCACCGATGTGAAAGTGAGCGGCAGGAATCAGGAGAGCAGAATTCTCTTCTTCACTAGGCCCACTTTTCCACCCTCTAAGTAACTAAACACTCCATAACAAAGTAATGATCCTCTCTCCAAAAACTCAAATTAAATTCTTCCAAGGCATTGTCACATTTTTACCTTTTTTTTTTGAAACACTACTTAGAAACTGGCAATACTGAAAACATTGGGAAGAGGAGATCAGAGAACAGAGTGCATAACCAAACAGCTTCTTTCTATCTTTCTCTTACAATATCATAGCCAAAGATGCAAAAGATGGAAATATTCAGTGAGATTTGTTTTATGGAATCACAATTCTTTATTGTGATTTGCAAGAACTCAAAAGAACTGAAGAGCTTAAGGAATCTGAAATGACAAAGAGAAATAACAGTGCAATGCTAAATCTGGAAGTGACTTAACAGCATCTGGAAAAATAAAGTGTTTGATATAAGCATTGGGAAAAAATGCCAACAGCCTCCAGAGATGCCCTGATATTTTTTGTTTTGTTGGGGTTTTGTTTTGTTTAATTTTGTTTTGTTCCAGTTTTCTGCCTTTTGATTTTTCAACATGGTAAATCTCTTTGGATAAAAATTAACTTTCTCAGAGTGATTTTTGTTGCAGATTCACTTACCTTAACCAGATGCTTAGCAGACCGGAAATTTGCTTTTTTGCAGCAGTATAAACCTTCTTGGTTGCAGAAAAAAGTCCTCTCCCAGGTAAACTAAAGACCTGGCTAGGAACACCACAACATTGTTTTGAAAGGCAAAATACAAAGCAGATATACTTCAGATAAGGAACAATTAAGTTCCTTAATGGAATTTAATTGATTTCCAAGTCACATAAAACTCTTCCAGCACAAAAAAGTCTTGAAGGTCTGTGATCTTGCTTATTGTTTTGTTGGGATTTGGAGAAGGGTTTTTGTTGTTATTGATAAAACTTCTTGCTTTGATGCAAATTAAATGAGAAATGCTAACCACATTTCATCAGATCATATGTCCAGCTGTTTAACTAAATTAATTGCTGTTCCAAATACAGGGAGCAAGAGAGCAAGACAGTACCAGTATTGGAAAAGATTTTTTTTTCTTTTTTTCCATAATGCTTAAAGACCAGTATGTTTCTCTTGGAGCAGTGAAGGCATAATTCCTTCTCTTAAAGTAGATGAAGACCAAAAGTTGGATCTGCACTTCAAGGGAAATGGAGGACCATGATTTGTTTTGTCCAAAATACAGCAGAATTCTCAGTATTGAGAATCATCTCTCTGACCCTGTGCCTGACTCCTGGAGTGTCAGTTGTGCTGCTACATGAGGGACCATCACAGACAACCAGTAGAGTTAACTTCAGTCCATAAAGTTAAGCAAGATTTCTTTAATGTGGAAGGGAGCAATGGGAGTCACCCACACGATGATAGGGTAGAGCATCAGGACTAAAGGTCACACAAAGGAGAGGAAAAAGAAGTCTCCTGGTGTGTTCTAACATTCAGGTATCTCCTTTTACCATGTCCTTAAATTCAGTCAAATACAAAAAATGTAAGCATGCTAACAGATTAACCCCAATCCTATACCTGGAGCTGCCTGGGGCAGAAAAAGCCCACATAGAGTTAGGCTAAGACAATGTATGACTTTGTCCAAACTTTCCTTTGATTACACCTATGTCCACCTGATTAGATGGGAGTGTTATGTGACACTACATTAATTCTTCTCACAGTTCTCAGGCATTAAGTGCAATAAGCACACAGTCAGACCAGCAAAAGTGTTATCAGCCCATGAATGGACTGTTTGCAGGGAATGTTGTGTAAGGGTGGAACTGTGCAATCCTGCTTCAGATAAACAGAAGTTTTGGAGCTGGCCTGCACAGAACTCCCAGATTAAAAAAAAAAAAGAAAAAAGAAAGAAGAAAAAAGAAAAAAAAAGGAGCACACAAAGTGCTACATTGTGTAACACTCAAGGTGGGATGATGATATTTCACGTAAAGGAAGGAAGCCAAGAAAGAAGGGTATGGTCGTGCATAAATGATGAGGTCAAACACATTAAAAATCCTTTCCTCCCTCCCTTCCTCCCTCTCTCACTTTCTCTCTCTTTCCCAAAAATCCCTCCATCCCACTTCTTTTTTTCCTTCTTTTTTCCTTAATTTTGTCCTCTTTTCTAATTATATCAACCTCTGCTTTTTATGCATTTCTTGATTCTCTTAATCCCCTTGTTGTGTGGCTTTGCAAAAGCATGGAGGAGTAAACATATTCTTTGCTTTAATGTGTAGGATCAGTTGGATTTCTCAATACTATACAGCCCTTTATTCTGGATACTGCTAGATACTGCTCAAACAGCGAGTGCAAACAATTTCAACACTGTGAGTTCACAAATATTAAATTAAATAAAATAAATATTAAAATAAAATTTTAAAATGAGTTTTTTTTCATGGTTGCGAGCAGAAAAGCTGAATGACATCAAAGGAAATGCAGCAAAGGAGGAGGGTAATAAGATGAGTGAGGAGAGGGTTTCTCCATCACACTGAAGGTAAGGAGGGAAAGCACAAGACAGCATTGACACATATTTTCTAACCAGCCTGGCTGCTTCCATACCAATTATTTTCAGACCAATTTTTTTCTGATTTCTTCTGCATCTGTGAGAGTGCATCTGTTTCTGTGGCAGCCTTGGCACAGGAATTTACCAAATCCCTGCTTGTAAGTCTGTGTGGTTTGTGACACATGTTTTTTAATTCCATGGAAGCAGCATGTTCTAGAGAACGGCAAATGTTATTTTGTGTCAGCTACCAGGAGGAAACACAGGAAGGCTCTCATGCCTCTTTGTAATGAGGAAAGCAAAGTATAGCAGAAGCCTCTGCTGTATCAACTCCCTAGGATTTCTCAAGTGTAGACAAGAATCATTATGCAGGAGTGTGCTTTGAACTGAAAAATGCCATGATGCTCCCTGAGGAACTGTAAGACATTCTATGGTAGTCATTCGTACCTCACATGTGCCCTGAAGTTTGACAGTGAATCTTTTCGTAATAGTTTCTTTTAAGAAGGGCCTACGTTGTTCACGAGTAACAAATGTGGAGAGGGATATGTTCTGCTGTTCTGCTCTTGCAAGAGATAGACAAAACAGTGAGTATGTCTTGCAAGTTTTGTTATTTCATGCTCAGTTTGCAGGAAGCTGGACATTGAGGCTTTCCCTTGGCGTGCATTCATGCAGTCTTTCAGCACTTTCAGCACAGTCTTTCAGCAGTCCCAGCACGAGTCCTGACTGTGTTCCAGCTCCACGTGAGGACAGGATTAGGTCTTCCACTTTGTCCCGGTTTCTGTTCAGGCATGTAGCCCAAAGTTTCAGAAAGGTGTTGAGTAACTCTTGATGGATGCCTAGTTTTGACAATGAGGCAACTGTGATTCAGTGTGGCAGATGCATCCAGCTCACAGCCTGAATTCTCCCTTGAGACTTTTAAGTCATTACTATTTTATTAGTAACATATCTCTAAAACTTTGTTCCGTGCTTATTTGAAGCATGAATAACACTGGAAGCAGCCCGATACTTTGCATTTTTATATTGTTTTAGCATACGCTCCCACAGGATGTGGACTGGACTCTGCCCTTCAATTGCCCATGTGGGTTTAACAGCCCTTGGCAGGCACGCAGACCTTTACAAATGGCACAGTGAGGAGTCTTTCGGGGAAAGTTAGCTAATCCCTGGATGTGTACAAGTGCTGAGAAAGACCCACCCCTAAGGCATTAAGTGTGAATTCAGCAAAATCTTGAAACAAATAGACAGGTAAATAAGACAGGGCTAATCTAGGGTCCCTGGAAGCCAGAAAGGAAGGCAGCAGCAGGAAGGGCAGGAAATGTCTTTCTTTGGAATCTGGGCTAAATAATTACCCTGCGCCAAAGACAAGTGAATGTCTTCACGATGTCTAGAAGACAATTGAAATACCAGTGGCAAGAGTTTCTGTGAATCCTAAAACTGCTTTGAGTATTGAGATAGGTGTTATTTTGCCAGGGTAGAATGTCATGCCCAACTTTGGTTACAATGCAAGGGTGTGACACTGCACAGCATCTTGGAGTAGATACACAAACCCCAAACCCTTAATTATTTTCTGAGTACTAGTCCTTTGGATAGCTGCTGAAAAAAGCAAAGAAATCAAACCTCCAGCTGCTGTCTCAGGTGCTTATTCTTCATGACCTGTGACATGCCATGACACAACACAACGTGACACAACATGACAGTACCCCAGCGAAGTTAAATGGAATCATCTCTTATGCAGATGCTCCTATTTCGTTACATATATTTAATGGCTTCGTTTAATGGTGGGCAAGTGTTTCTGAAAATCAGCAGTAGATATTTCTGAGAGTAAAAGGTTGCCTTTGGAGGTGTAAAAGCTGATTTTATACTGGTTTAATGAAACATGCTTATATTTGTACAATCTGAAAACTAAAAAAGATTATAAGGCTTCAAGTATACAAAGACAATTCATTACTTACCTTTCCAGATATGCTGAGCACCACAGCATTCAACTAGACTGCAGATGCTGATGAAGCAAGGATTAAGTTTTTGTTTCTTGATGAGTTTATAACAAATTTTCATCTTTATTCATTGCACATCTAATCAAACCTCTTTTGCAACTGAGAATTTCACTGAATTGAACAATTATTACATTTAATATGAAGCTAAAGTGCCTTCTGTATTTCAACTGTCATTATCACTTGCTCTTCAAATAAATCCAGAAAATCCTTTAATTACAGTTATTCCAGTTCTACAGGGAGAAGCAATGCTTCATAAAGCTACTATAAATGTCAACAGCAAACTTGCTTCCGCAACTTTTGAAAATTGTAATTTAAACCAGTATTTTGGTCCGTGTATATGTTACCTTGACATCACACTGGTGGACATGGCTTCAGACTGGATATTTAGCCACATTGTAGGTCACTCAAGCCTGTATTTCTTTTCAAATGGCTTAAGCTTTGGGGGGAAAAAAATAGCAACATGGCCTTAAGTTTTCCTGTTAGTCTGTAACCAGTCTAAAGACTGAAAAAAGTCTAAAGTCTAGAGTGAATTGGACAGAAAAAGGGATTTTGCTACAGAGCAAAGATTTAAGTATAACCTGACTAAACAATTGAATCTGTACCAGCACATAAAACTTTGTCGGGAAATAATGGCTGACACAAGCAATTGTAAAGCCTAGTTACTCAAACATCAACAAGTAACGCACAGGTCAAACACTAAAGGATTAAGACTGTGCAAAGAATTGATAATCTGTTTTCAACCAGTAGTTGCAAATTAAATACCCCTGACAGCAATTTTGTAACGGAAAACAGAATTCTTTTGGAATGGAAGTCTGATCATAGAGTAGCATGGTGTATAAAATTGCGAGTTTTACTCTTAAGACCTGCACAGTTCTAAGTCTAAGAGCAATAAAAGTCATTTAGGGAATCACATGGCTTTTGGAAGAACAGCTGACATGATTCAGGGAAGGAGATCCAGGGAAAATTTGGGCACCCAGCCAAGCACTCCTTTCATGTGTAGATCAGGTTCAGAACAAGTGCCTCCAGTTCAGTTTGGCAATGGGTGACCATGGTCTGCAGACCCTCACCTGGAGGTGGACATCAGGATACTGGACTTTTCATCATGAGCCCCTTATCTGTGAAACACTGAGAGCATGAGGAAACTATATTAGGCAGGAAAACTGAAATACTGCTTTCTTATGCCTCATAAGATCCACTAAGCCTCATTCAGTCCCTGTGCCTATCTTCTGACAAGGTTGTACAGATTTTACTTGAGACTGGTGCTGGGCTAGAGTTGTTGTTTCCACCAGAAATGTTGCCCAACTAATGATATTCCTTATTCCCAGTCCTCTGGCAGCCTTGCTGGGATATGTACCCTGCATGTGAGTCCTTTGATGCCCATGTTTCCCTTGAAGGCAACTGGCAGCAAGAGCTCAGGCTCTACACTTGGCTTTTAAAGGGCTGAGGTGGGGGTGGGGAAAGGCAGAGAGCAAAGACTGTCAGCGCAGGTTTTGCCCTTGCTGCTGAGGGCTGTGGGGCTTGTCACCAACGAAGAGAGTGAAAGGCCTTGAGGGGAAGCCGTATGAGGAGTGGCTGATGTCTATATAACTTAGGTCAAAGTTACAAAATGCTTATATAGCTTCGGTTATAAGCTACCTATGTAACCTAATAGCAATATAACCTAAATCATGACTTTTTATCAATATAACCTGAAGAATATCAATATAACCTGAATCATAGCCTTCTATACTTATATAGCCTGGATCATAACTTCTATACCTATATAACCTGATGCTTTTATAACCTGAATCATAACTTTTGATACCCATATAACCTGATATGAATAACTTTTATTATACAATGTAATGGCTAGTATATAGTTAACTAGTTGCTTAAATGCAAAATAGACAAAAAGAGAGAGAGAAAAGAAAACCAGCTTGCCAGGTGTATAGTTTTAGAGGTAGATAAGTGTAGTACTAATGAGAAATTGGCAAGTGCAAAGCCAATTCGACACAAAACAAAGAATTTAGGCCAGTTAAGACCAGATGGACCAAGGAGCACCATAACTACACATGCCTCGAAGACAAAGTTGAAAAGATCAAGTGTGAAGAAGACTTTAGAAGCCTTCATCAAAGACCCCTGAATTGGGGAAGCGCAAGCACAGTGCAAAGAATTATCAAATAACCATGAGATCATGCTACGTAAATTAGTTCCTGCGCATATGTGATGATGTTGTAAAGACATAGCAACATTAAGCAAAATTTACTGTATAAATATACCACAGCGCTTGACAAAGGCAGGTGAGTTAGGAGGAAAAACCCCCCTCACCACCAGCGCTGCAATAAACAAATACCTGCTCTATATGCACCGGTCTATGGGGATTTATTTCTAGCCTATCTTTCGGGCATCACGGCTGAGGTCACTTGGTCTGATTAGCCTGGAGGAGACTGAGGGGCGACCTCATCACAGTCTACACCTTCCTCGTGAGGGGAAGCAGAGAAGCAGTGGGGCAGGCACTGATCTCTGCCCTGGTGACCAGTGACAGGATCCAAGGGAACGGCATTAAACTGTGTCAGGGGAGGTTTAGGCTGGATATCAGAAAAAGGTCCTTCACCCAGAGGGTGGCTGGGCACTGGAAAAGGCTCCCAAGATAAGTGGTCATGGCACCAAGCCTGTCTGAACTCAAGAAGCGTTTGGACAATACTCTTGGGCACATGGGGTGACTCTTGGGGATGGTCCTACGCATGGCTAAGAGGTAGACTCGATGATCCCTGTGGGTCCCTTTCAACTCAGGATATTCCGCGACTCTGTGAACTGCCCGAGACCGCTGCCCCGGCAGCATACAGCGGTGGTGAAGGACCTTTGGGAAACGTCCCTCCGTCCTTCGGCCCGCTCCCCTGAGCGGAGCGGACTACAACTCCCGGCGTGCAGCGCG